>NW_026261593.1:1296956-1396320 GCF_900747795.2 Erpetoichthys calabaricus | reverse complement strand
CGTAAAATTAACAAATTAAGTGTGGTTTTCCAATTACAACAAAAGTTTTATAATTGCTATGCTGATCAAAGGTTGTCATAATTACATCCATCATGTATTTAATGTGAAGTTAATGTTGATAATGAGGCAGCGAAGTTGAAATAAGCTTTTTTTTTCCCCTTCTTGTTTTAAAATTTTACACAGGAACACGAAAGATCACTGCAGTTGTGGAATGTGGCAGAGAATTTCTAACAGGACGTGCTCTTCAGAAACACACTGAGAGTTCACACCGGAGAGAAGACATATTGCTGTAATGAATGTGGTAAACAGTTTTCACACAACGAGCAATCTTCAGAGACACTCTAGAGTTCACATCGGTGAGAAGCCATATTGCTGTAATGCAATGTGGCTAAACAGTTTTCAGCTATGAGCAGTCTTCAGAGACACAATAGAGTTCACACCGTGAGAGAAGCCATATTGCTGTAATGAATGTGGTAAACAGTTTTCACATATGAGCAGTCTTCAGCAAACACACGAGAGTTCACACTGGAGAGAAGCCATATTGCTGTAATGAATGTGGCTAAACAGTTTTCACTAAAAGTCAATCTTCAGAAACACACGAGAGTTCACACTGGAGAGAAGCCATATTGCTGTAATGAATGTGGCAAACAGTTTACACAAATGAGCAATCTTCAGATACACACTAGAGTTCACACAGGAGAGAAGACATATTGCTGTAATGAATGTGGTAAACAGTTTTCACATAAAATCAGTCTGCAGAAACACACTAGAGTTCACACCTGGAGAGAAGCCATATTGCTGTAATGAATGTGGTAAACAGGTTTTCACAGATAAGCAGTCTTCAGATACACACTAGAGTTCACAGCAGAATATAAAGGGTAGCAGTTCAAAAAATCAGTCCAGAAAAAACAAGCACCCTTCAGAACTCGAGAGTGAGGTTCACTCCTGTCTTGAAAAGTAAGCATTGTTGACAAATTAATCTCAGAGAGAAGCCATATTGCTGTTTGGAATGTGGCAAACAAATCTGTCAGAGGAGTACTCTTCAGAGACACACCAGAATTCACACAGGAGAGAAGTACAACTGAACTGTCCTGACTAAAGAGTGAGTTCACTCCTGCCTGGGACAGTAAGCACATGTAACTGACCTCAAATCCATCCTACTTAGTGTTGTGTCAGAAACAAATCAACACAGAGAGAAATCAGAAGTTTATATCCTTTTTCCCTTTCCAGAAACAAAATAAAGAACAGGGCGTCATACAAACGGCTTCTCACCAAAGCCCCTACAGCCTCCACCATGTGCTAAGCTCTGTTTTCTTAACATACGTATTACATATAGAACTATTTACAATATATTATACACATTTCATAAGAAAAGAACTCTTTACAATATACATAACCTCACATAATAAATCATAGTTCAGCTATATAATAATATCCATCCATCCATCCATTTTCCAACCCGCTGAATCCGAACACAGGGTCACGGGGGTCTGCTGGAGCCAATCCCGGCCAACACAGGGCACAAGGCAGGAACCAATCCTGGGCAGGGTGCCAACCCACCGCAGTATATAATAATATATATTTTTCTATTTTTATATAACAAAAAATAAAATAACAAACGTTTCCAAAAACTAACTGTAGCACCCCTCTGCTTTTACTGAGGGTTCTTACCTGAGTTGTGTTCTTCTTTTTTTCCTTCTTTACTTTCTTTAAATATACATTTTTACCTTAGTGTTGTCAGCACAACTGTTTCAAGGAACAAACCTGTGTTACTAATGTAATTTATATACAGTAACTCTACCATTAATTGTACAATTCGTTACTAGACTCCACATAAGGATACTATAGCCACCTGCCAAACGTGATTTCCTTTTTTTTTTTTTTCTTCCCCTTTTATGGCTTAGCCAGCCATTATATATAAAAAAAAGGCAAAGTTCAATGGTTTAGTTTAAATAAATTAACTATTTACATATATACATAACACATCCATACAAAAGTATAAATTTAAATAATCCAAGAAATCTATATCAGTGTTGAACCAGCAGTCCTTTCTTTGAATGCAAAAAATATCAATAAACAAGTACAATCCCCTTATAAAACTGAAGCTGGCAAACTAAATTAAAGGAACCAAACAAAAGTTGGGTAAAAGGTACCACAGATGAGCGTTGAAGGCCTGTTACTTGAAGGTGATTGTGACGTTACTCATTGACCGCCTCTTATTCTGTAATAGAGCAGACGGGTCTCGTTTTCTGGTTTCCAGCAGATGTGCGTCCCCTTTCGTTTCTTTCCTAGCGAGTATCAATTCTCAGCGATAGTTGGTCAGCTGTAACAATATCCGATATCGACAGTGTAATCCAATGTCTGCCGACGTCTTCCGTGTTCAGCATTTCACAGACAGTGCTCCCTAGCTCACTGGTTGGCCGTTCTCGACCAGTCCGTCCGAACACAATCACATTCACGTTTTCTATCCCGACTGTTAATTCCGTGCTGGAATCTGGTCGTCTTTTTAAACTCCTCGCTGATGTTTACCATGGACTGCGTTTCAATCCTCGCTTTCAGCACAAAAGCCCAGTTCTCTCCTTTCTTTTCTCGCCCCTCCTTTTCTCGTGTTTTCTGACCTCTGACCCCTTTTGCTACTTTCCAAACCAATAAAATAATTTAACATAAACACCAGCATTTACTTTTTACATTTAAAACCTTAGAAATTACATAATGTTTTAACAACATGTACAATAAATTTAACTGTATTAATCAAATTTATATTACACCATTGCTATTACCACCACATAACTTGTGTTTTAAGGGGCTACATAACAAAAAAAAAAAACCAGGGTACCATACAAACAGCTTCTCGCCAATGCTTATTAAATAATAAATCAAATCAGTTACTAATCATTACAAACACAAACTGTTAATACAATATAAATAAAATGTAAAATGAAAATCCAAAGTATCCTTATGGTCATGTTGTACACCATGCTGAATTATATTAAAACGCTGTGGCAGCGCACTAAAAGAAGAAATGCTGTTTTTTTAAATTTAGTTTTGTTTTTATTTTTTTGCTTTTGATAATAAAACATACAATGACTGTATACAAGAGCTCAGTGGGAGGGGAGCACATTATTTATTTAACACTTGAGAATTACCAAATAATATTTATGTCAAATAAATAGAATAAAATTAGAAAAAGCTTGGAGAGAGCAGACTTACCTGTACAGCATCCACCATCACCTGAGGGTGCCTGCCGTCTGTGGAGAGTCGCATTAATTAGCATTTGTACTCCAAAATACCATTGGTATGAAACTAAGTACACGCAAACAATTACTTTTGGTGGAAATTCATAACTAAAAGCTACAAACAAACAAATTAAAAATCAGAATACACTTTGCTACACATACAAAGGCCAAGAAAATTTGGAGGAATTAATCTCGAGAAGCCATATTGCTGTACTGGATGTGGCCGACGAGTCTCACAAACCAGAATCTTCTGGGCCACAAAAGAATTCAGACTGGGTGCCACCTCCAGAAGTGGGCTTAGTTGGAGAAGATCTACACCAGGGGCATCAACCCCCTTTGTCTTGGTGTACCACCCTAAAGAATTTAAATATTCTGCAGTACCCACATTTTATTTTGGTGTTAAATCGTTTATTCCTGAACTGTTATTACGTAAAAGTAACGGTGGAATTTTTTTCTCCCACCCAGAAAAATATTCTTTCAGAGAGCTTTCATAAGGTACTAGCAATGGTAACCTGTCAAAGACGTGTTTGAGTGAATTTCAAAAGGATTTGATATGTTATGACTGATAGGCACTGATAGTGTGTCACCAGGAGGAGGTCACTTCACCTGCTTGTGCTAATAGTGAAAAAACAAAAGAAATGTAAGCAATTGTGTCTCACATGTTTGTAAGTAGCCTTGTCATCAGTCACATATTAATAATAATTACAAGAAAGTTTAGTAAAATAACGCCCTCGGCCAAAAGGGGTTTCCTGTTCCTCAGAGACTTTGAATTCTGCTGTCTTGATTTACTTACAGTGTGCTTTGTTTGTTGTTGTAAATTGTTTGTTGCTTTGAGTAAATTAGAAAATCCTCAAATTCACCTGTCTGTCATCTCCAGTCATCTGATGGTGACTCCTGCACTCGGCTTTCTGTTGGCCAAACCCTGTGAATTAGTACATTTTTCAGAGGTCCATGAAACCCCTCTTTAACATGCTCGATTGAGTTGGAACAGAAGCAGACTGACTGAAACCAAAATGGCCAAGGCAGTGTGTGCGGAGGAGCCTAACCTCATCTCTAGTGAACTGGGCATCGATGTAGAAGAGAACATCTGAGCTGATATCTCCACATTCAGCCAAACCCCAACTCACACACTGCAGACAACCCATCTGTGGGCGCCGCTACGGCCTTTCGGACAACGGGCTCCATGCAGTAAGCTTGAAGTGCTCGGCCGAGGCTGCTGAGAGACGAAGATTGCATCTCACCATTCAGACTGGGATGTGAGATGCTGTCCTTAGAGAGGTGACGTGCCCTCCATCGTGAGCTCCTAGGAACGTGCTGGTAGCAAACTGACAAGTGCAGTTAAGTAACCGATCAGTTAAATCAGCAGCAACAGATTCAGTGGATGTAAAGCTTTAATCCAACTCTGTTTTCTCCCCCATCGAGAAAAGTGAGGTAAAGAAACGTACTGAACTGGAGGAGATTAGGATTTTATATTTAATGAGCAATGTAGTGAATTTAATTTAAGTAACCTTTCCCAGCACTGGTTGCTTATGAACATTTGTTTTTGCATCTGGGATATCATCTGTGGAATGAATAGTGGAAATAAACTGTCTGCCTAAGCAACTGGCTGAATAAATAGTCAGAAACGCAATGTCTTATTTTTCTTCTTCATATTGTTTAAAAGACAGAATTATTGACATAACCAAAGTGCTGACTAATTTGCATTGTTGTGTGGCTCAAAATTAAAAATAAAAATCCTACTTTGAGCCATTGACTGATTAGTGTTTCACTGTTTGTTCATTAGTTTCTGTTACACAAAACTGTTTAATAAACAAACTAAAATGGAGGTAAAATTACGTTGTATCGAACTCCCAGGCACCTACAAAATATTTAGTTGTAATGATATTCTGTATTTGTTACTATAGTGCTTTCTTTAACTTGTGTCCAGGTGTCTGCAATCATTTCAATGGCTTCTTTTGTGTTAATTTTAATCTCCTCCTGCCTACAAGTTATGCTGATGATAATTTTTCTCGCCATTTCCTTGCCATAATACACTTTCAGGGTGCGAATGATGTCCAAATCCAATGGCTGAAGCACTGCTGTGCAACTGGGTGGGAGGAATTCAACACAAACATTATCTTAATGTGGAAGCATGTTGTGTGCAGCACAGTTATCAATCAGAAGCTGAATCATCCTTCTTCATATTGTGAGGTTTCTGAACACTTGAGAACCCCTCCACTCCCCACCGAATGGCAACGACACACTGAATTGCGTCCCAAAGCACGATTGCAGTGTCTGTTGAAGATTGTTTGTCCGTTGATGGGGCAGGGCAATAGGAGGCTCACAGCACTTCAGTGAAGCGCCACATAAGCAAATCATTAAAGATCGGGGTTGCGCTATAAGTCCCCGTCTTCCACCCCAAAACACGAGGCTTCGTCGCAGTACTTTAGCAAAACCAGCTTTATTCAGCTTGAAACAGGAATGGCACACTTATTTATTGTAACCTGATCGCCACTCTGCTATACACAGACACAACAGTCATGAAGGGTCGTAGCCAGGTCAGTGACCAAGTAATCCTGTTATCTCCATTTACAATGTACCTGCTCCTAACCTTGCATCACCCATCGAGATCTTTTCTGTTTACTTTGGCAGAGAGACGCAGCATAGCTGTGAGCCTGCTGTTGCCCCGTACAGACGCGGAGATGCTCTGTGGCATGCTGTCTAGTTGGAGGAGGTCCCAAGAGAGTTTACAAACCTCACATTTTCTCGAACGAACATCAATGAACCACATAAATTTGGACCGTGAGTTCTTTTAGCCGATGTGTGCCCTTTGTCCCTTTTTAAGACCACTTACATTGACCACAGGAAGATATGAACTTGTGTTAAAGGCTTGTATGGGTGATCCTGTTTCTTGTGTCAGCTGCCCAATTACACGTATCGGCAAAATGCTTGAGCAGTACCCACAGATGAAGTTGAGGGTTGCCCTTCTGGCCTCCCGTGTCGGAAGAGGAATCTCCAACTGTTTTTGAAGGAACTGAAAGAAGGATCCCAGTTTTCATGGAGTGGCGAAGAATGCTGAACTCAGCTGAAAATACATAATTGTTCCTGATTATTTAAAATGTGGGGTGTATTTGATAGAAAAGGGGTTGTTTAGGATATACTTTTTATACAAATTATAAATAGAAATTATAAAGCCAAGTATAGATTTTTTTATACATGATTTAAAAGGGAACTGCTGCTTATATGAAGTGTGAATCATCCCTGACCTCCTCCCTCCTTAGCTTCAGGCGTCCGGAGCTGGGGGGTGATGTGTTTTGGAAAGAGTTGAAAAATGACCGCTGTATTCATGGAATAGCGCCATGGTATTTTAAAGCGGCTTTTTCTATCACCAGATTGTCCGAGTGGTGAAGGCTTTGGACTTAAGATCCAAGGGGCAAATGCCGGCGTGGGTTCGAATCCTGCTTCTTGTAAATATTTGTTCTCCGTTCACTCTGGGTGTGTCCGAGTACAATTCTAACTTTTAGAAAGCTAAACGCCTTACTTTTGCAATGTGGATCTTTTCTCAGCTGAAAATACAGGCACTTGATTATTTAAAATGTAGGGTGTATTGGATAGAAAAGGGCTTGTTTTAGGTATAATTTTTATATAAATTAGAATTATAAAGCCAAGGATAGGTTTTTTTATACATGATTTAAAAGGGAACTGATGCATACCTCTGTGTGATTTTTACAGGGCTTATATCCAAACTAGTTATCTCGTGCTTTACATACTATTGCTAAATTCTTTAACCTCTCATGGACAGACGGGCTGCACGCTCACGAGTTTGGAGCTCACACCCAGCTGCTTGCAGGCGAGTGCTCAGGGGGTCAGTCAGCGGGGTACTGGTGGGAGATTACACACAATTGTTAGCAGGCGAGCTCACGCCGGGACTCACACAGCAGGGCCCTGTCCGTTTCCAGGTCTATGTCGGATCGTATACACTTAGCAGCGCGCCGGGGCTCACACAGGTTGCAGCTTCCAGCAAACAGGCGCTGGCCAGCTCGTACTCGAGGGCGCACAGAGGCTGTCAGCTCCGAACTCATGTCTCAGTGTGTAGAGAGAGACTTTCTGTGATCTGCGAGCTCCATGCTCTTGACTGCGCGTACACGCAGGGTCTCACCCAGCAGGATAGCTGGCAGCTCTCTCTACACAGGCTTGTAGGGGCTGTCAGCTGTGTGAGGGTAAGGCTTTGTTCAGCTTCGAGCCGCTCAATGGGAAACCTGATTCACTGCTGCGGTTGGAAGCTTATACCTTTCTGCGAAAGGATTTTCTGTGAGATGGGAAGCTGTTTCATTTCGAACTGCGGCTTCCAGACAGAAAATAAAAATGGTTTACAAATGATAAAGCAAAGGTTAGATATTTTAATTTCGTGATAATATTAAAATCATAGAGCCAGAGAAGATGAACCACTCTTTTATACACCACTTTCAGAAGGGAGGAGACTTATCTGAACGTGTTCTTTTCACCAGTCAGAGGCAGGCCATTCACGCCTGAACATGTCGATCGGGCCGGCAGCGTATGGATAGGAACATGTCTGGCCTTGTCCTCGGGAGAAGGGGCAGGGAGGTGTGGGGGGCCACCAGGCCAGCCACAAACCGGTGTTGACAGACCAGGGGACTGACATCCATCAAGATGTTCTTGACACTTACCTTGGTCAAACAAGTGGAAGGAGACTGAGGGGCGGGAGTCTGGGCGGGGCACATTATTTAAATACCCCAATTAAGTGGAGGGGTGGGATTAAGTTGGGGGCAGAGGTTGTCCTTCACCAATCCACTGATGGGGGCGGGGCACATCATTCAAACCCACCAATCAGAAGAAAGGGGCTTAAGGTCATCAATCATCTTTGATTGACAGTTTGACAGATACCACCTGGCCAGTACTACTCACAGTCAGAGGGTTGATGACAAGTGAAAGTGGACGGAAACAGTAGGTACCGTGGCAAAACTAAAGGAAAACCACTGATTGGTGGCAACGGTTTGCCTGTCACGGTAATAACATTTTATTTACTCTTAATTGAAGGAAATCATTTAGGATACATTCAGTTACAGGACAGAAAGCAACAACTGTAAAAAGAATTGTAAAGATGATTGCCTCATAAACATTCAATTTTCTTACTAATTAGGGCTTAATTTTAAACGTTGCATTTTTCGTTATAAGTCATTGCATTACTTAAAGGAGTGCCTTGTTGTCTCGAACAAGTAAAACTGTCAAATATCCATCCATTTTCCAACCCGCTATATTCCTAACTAAAGGGTCACGGGGGTCTGCTGGAGCCAATCCCAGCCAACACAGGGCAGGAACCAATCCCATGCAGGGTGCCAACCCACCGCAGGACACACACAAACACACACCAAGCACACACTAGGGCCAATTTAGAATCGCCAATCCACCTAACCTGCATGTCTTTGGACTGTGGGAGGAAACCGGAGCACCCGGAGGAAACCCACACAGACACGGGGAGAACATGCAAACTCCATACAGGGAGGACCCGGGAAGCGAACCCAGGTCCCCAGATCTCCCAACTGCGAGGCAGCAGCGCTACCCACTGCGCCACCGTGCCGCCCTGTGAAATATCCAGAACTGTCAAACATAGGCCTGCCAACTCTCTTTTCTCTGGAAATAAAGACATTTGGGTTGAAAAATGAGGACTTCTGAAGAGGCCTTTCTCAATGATGTCCTAATACGTCTTTATACTTTCTTATGGGTTTTTAAATTGATATAAACCTTTAGAAACAGTTTATCACTTGTTATGGGTGGCCAGGGCCCCTGCCCAGCTGGGACGCCTCTCCCTTGGAAGGACCAGGGGAGCAAATGTGGACTGAGCATTACCTCCCCGGAATGTTAGATGTCAGCCTCTCTGGATGGCAGCAATACCTCGGTCTCCTGCAGGGCTTCATGGGAATTGGAGTTCATTACAGCCCTGTTGTGATCCGGGGGGCCGCCAGGATGTGCTGCAACTGTCCCTGAGCCTATGTGGGCGGTTCTACTGCCACACCTGGAAGAGGGTCAACGAGCACCTGGAGCACTTCTGGGTGATCTATATAAGGGACCAGCAGACACCAAATATATATATATATACTGTATACAGGTGCTGGTCATAAAATTAGAATATCATGACAAAGTTGATTTATCTCAGTAATTCCATTCAAAAAGTGAAACTTGTATATTAGATTCATTCATTACACACAGACTGATGTATTTCAGATGTTTATTACTTTTAATGTTGATGATTATAACTGACAACAAATGAAAGTCCCAAATTCAGTATCTTGGAAAATTAGGATATCAATTAAGACCAATGCAAAAAAAAGGATTTTTAGAAATGTTGGCCAACTGGAAAGGTATGAACATGAAAAGTATGAGCAGGTACAGCACTCAATATTTAGTTGGGGCTCCTTTGGCCAGGATTACTGCAGCAATGCGGCGTGGCATGGAGTGTGGCATATTCTAACTTTATGACCAGCACCTGTATATAATATATAATAATAGACGCTGCATTCACTGTGTTGCCCAGTCGACACGATACGTCAGCGCGTACGCCATATTGCGAGTGGCAAAAGTGCCATTTAAACTCATACAGGTAGACGTGGAAACCGGGTTTTCTGATGAAAAAACAATAACGTTTAAAACAGTATCGTTTACATTCAACAAATTTTGGAGAATCGTTTAAATGCAGTTATTTATATCCATTTATACATTAATAATGGCAATTATTAAATAATAATTATTATTAAATAATTCCTCCCATATAAGTAACATTTCTGGGACTGCGTTCTTCCATCTCCGAAACTTTTCTGGACTTCATCCTGTTCTTACGCAACACAGTACTGAAGTATTGGTTAATGCCCGAGTCACCTCACTTATAGATTACAGTAATGCTCTTCTATCTGGCATCTCACAAAAACGTATCCATCGCTTACAACTTCTTCAAAATTCTGCTGTCAGGATAATAACCTGCTGTTCTAAATCCACTGAACATATCACAGCTATTCTCTCTCAACTTCACTGGCTCCCTCTTCACTACTGAATACAATACTAAATACCACTCTTAACATTTAAAGCTCTCCCCAGTCTTGCTTCCCCGTTTTGATTGATCAAAGATACACTGACAGCTTGTCCTAATGTCGACTGTCAGATAACACGCTCGGCTACTTTGACCACCTTGACTGGACCCTCAGAAGGAATCATCAAACCTCCTTTGTTTTTTAATGTGAACAAGTGGTAGCTTTGATCATATGATGCCGGTACAGCATCTGTTACCAAACTAGCACGGCACACATCACAGGACAGCTTTCTCAAAATCCCGTCTAAGGGCTACCTGACCTCCCACTGCTTCCTGAGGTGGATTTCTTTGGGAAACCTTCAAAGTTTGAGAAATGTTAACAGCTAACAACAACCTATAATGAAAATTACAGGCCTCTCTCATCTTTTTAAGTGGGAGAACTTGCACAATTAGTGGCTGACTAAATACTTTTTTGCCCTACTGTAAATAAATCCATAAAAATCCAATAAAAGGTGCGAATAAAGATAATCAATAAATCCATTAAAAATCCGAGATTAAAATGCAGACTAACTCCTCCCAATCTCAGCCCACCTCCTCTTATTTCTCCCCGGCTCACCCATTGCTTGCGGAGACTCGGCAGCCACGAACTCCTTTCTTCAGACCCCGTCTTGGCCGCCTCCGGACACCGCAGTCAGACCGTCCAAGGTCAGCTCTCCTTCCTTCTTCCTTCGAGCTCACGTGGTCTCACCTCAGAAGCCGGAGTGCACCTGCCTTACTCGCCACACTCCAAACAAATATTCAGTGAGGCGAACTAGCCATAGAGCAGCACAGCCAACGCTCCTTCACGGGGCCCAGCTCGTGCTGCTTCCTCCTTTCAGGTGGCCAGATCCTCCTGCTAAGACTGCCTTTCACATCTTTTAACCTACTTTTCTTCTTTTCTTTGATTTCTCCCGATTTCTTGTGCCAACCCATATATATATATATATATATATATATACACACATATATACCTGTCTCCGTGGGCTTAGCGCCTTAATCACATGCCTCAGAAAGCCAATGAAGTAATTGACAACGATCGCAGACAAACATGCAGGTGCGACTCGCCCCAACTACCTCATTAACTCACCGCGGTCGTGCAATCGCGCCAAGGAGAGTGACATGGCTTTATGGATTTAAAACTGGCCCTTTTTTATGAAGCCGCGGACCCGCTAGTGATGCTATAGCCTCACCGTGATGCTGATACACTATAGTACAGACAGATACAGGGCAAGTCTTTCAATTAGTCTTACGTATGAACCACAATGAGCAATATACCAGCAAGTTTACAACGGAAAAAAAAAGGAATTTTTTTTTTTTTAACTTTTATAAGATTTATGGTCTTACCATCAGGTTGTTTGTTATGTTTTTTTTCAGAGGTTTCACCGTATGTTTCGGGAGCAAGTCTCGCGTGTTTTTACCGACCAGTGTTTTAAAGGTGGCGCAGACGCTAAACGCAGACACGGGTGCCTGTGAAGGTCAAACGACAGCTATAGGAGGAGTCCAAGTTGTATTAGTAGTGTATGTGTACCGTAATGTTTAAGTTTGTATATTAGTAACCTCAAGGTTAGGTATAAATGTTTTTTGTTGTTTATTGTTTTATTATGTATATTTTGTTGTTGGATATTTTGATTTGTGCTTGAAGTGTACGATTTTCCCGGCAGGTCTTAAAAGGTATCTCCCTATGCTTAGGTAAGCCGATCCTGGTAATGGAAAAGGCTTTATAAGCACAGTTGTGGCCACAAGAGGGGGAACGATCATTTGGAGAGAATTAATAGGAGTTAGGTAGTGCGAGGCAAGCCAGACTAAGGAGTGCCTGGCTGCAGAGCTGTTGCTTGCTGTAAAGGAGTGTGTTAGGCTCCTCAGAACCAAAAACGACTCCGGAGATTTTTTTTTGTGAGGAGTTGTACGTGTAATCTGGGCTGAAAGAGAGTCCAGTTTTGTATTATTTTAAGGCTGCTGATGCCCTTGCATGGACTGGAATTTATTTATATATATATATATATATATATATATATATATATATACTAGCAAAATACCCGCGCTTCGCAGCAGTGAAGTACTGCTTTAAAATTTTAAATAATAAACTGAGGGAAAATGTACCAATAATTATTTGTTAACAAAATTTAACAAAAAAAAAAATTTAATTTAAAAAAAAAGTTAACAAAATGTATGGTTACCAAACATTAATAAGTGCAGATATGCTGATTAGGAACCAATATTTCCAAGCCAGGTAAATACAGACATTCTACCAAGGCCAGACTTCAAAGCAGTGACTCCCTGGCAAGACAGCTAATACCATTAATAAGTACAGATAACCTTTTAACTTCTCACCCCCCCAGTCCCAACAGTGGGTGCCTAATGGAACCACCCAGTGCACAAAAAAAAATGTAAAAGTGTCCCCCTCTGACACGTGTCACTAGAGAGGTGAGTGTCAAACGCTTCGAAGCTTAGATACGATTTCCGACACAATTGCTTCAAACGTTTTGATGCTTCGTGAGGCTTCACTCCGCCCATCACTACTTGGAGGTAGAGCGCGCATGCCTGGAAATTAGTGCGCAGATCGGGAAGTTCCCATTCCCCCTTGCACACACATACACACACACACTCAAGCAGGCGCAAGGGGAGCAGGTCTAGTTGTCAGAATCGAGTGGACGATATCCACTATTAATACATTATTACAATAAAAACGGAACCAAATAACAGCGTACACATGAAGCTTAATTAAAACTAGACGTCTTGTAATAACAGCATCTCACCGCAACAAAATCGGTTTCGTCTGCTGTGGCGCTTCTTACTGAAAGCTGGGTATTTTCAACGTGATCATAAACTTTCCTAAAGCTGCCTCTACATAAGTGGCTGAAAACACCTACGGCCAACGTCTCCAACTCCAGTGTACTTGCTGAGATAACAGGAATACGGGGCGCTGAAATTGGAGGACATTCTGCTGCTTGCGAAAAGTGAACTGAGCAAGAAATAGCAGTCAGGAGGATACGCGAACGAGCAAAGGGCAGGCGGCTCGAAAGGATGTGAGTGGGCACGCGCGCCCAACTGTCCAAGATTTAAACTGAGGCGCGTGCACCATCAGGCGGGCATTTAAGCCATTCAAATGGGGGAAGGGCTTCAGTTTAGGGTCGGTCACTTCCAGTGCTGGATGATCGTCCTGCTCTGTCACTCACATAAAGAAGAGTCTTTGCTGCGGGTGCTTAATTTTCTTTAAACCTGTTAGGAGTGTTCTTGTTTTTCGTGTTACGTTGTAGAAAAACTGTAGATTATAAAGCCTTTGGAAAAAAGATTATACTGTTTTTTCCAAGTTATTGAAATCTTAAAAACACTTGTATTCACTATTTCTGCTTTGCCTCGTTTTTGGATTTTTATGATTGTGTTTATTTATCTGTGCACAATAAAATCTAATTTGACTTTGCAGGTTCACGTCCGCAGCCTTCCTCTCAGTGCTGTTCCTGTGTTCCTCAGTTCTGAGTCCCCGCACTAACACCCTGCAGCAGTGGCTCTGGCGCCCTCCTGTGGCTGCAGGTTTTTGTTCCAACCAGTTCCTCAATCGGTGAGTCATTTTCATCTTAAATTGTTCTACCTGTTTAGTCCACTCTCCTTTTTATTTCTTCTCTTATTTTGCCTTCTGGAAAAGTGCAGATTAAGAAATTTGTACTTTTTACCGTTTCTTTAATTTGGGCTATGTCATTTTTCATTTTAATTCAAAACCAAAAAAAAAAAAAGGAATATTAGGCTATTACAAATGGGCCTTTGTCTGGGATCAACTAATAGATTATAACCTACAGATGTTCTGCAGCAATTAAAGTAAAGGGAGCCTTCCAGGTTGAAGCAATTTGCACAGGTGTCCCAGCTTTTGTGGGTTACCTAAAACCTCTCTGTGTGTCAGAGTTGGAGCAGACCACACAAATGAATATTCATGCATTTCCAGTTTTTCTTGAAGGAGCTAAATCATATCG
The DNA here is from genome assembly GCF_900747795.2 of Erpetoichthys calabaricus. Taxonomy (NCBI): domain Eukaryota; kingdom Metazoa; phylum Chordata; class Cladistia; order Polypteriformes; family Polypteridae; genus Erpetoichthys; species Erpetoichthys calabaricus. The sequence goes on along the minus strand of NW_026261593.1, from coordinate 1,382,059 downwards.
CAAAGAACTAAGACAAGAGATTTATGTCAATCACGATGGCTCCTCTAAAAACTGAATCCCAAAGATGAGCCATTGGGTCACTTTAAAAGGCTGTAGACTGCCGGGCCTGAGGCTTCACCTGCGCACCCTGAGAACACTGGGGGTCTAAAGGGCCTGAAACAGGGACAAAGACACGTATACATACTCTGAAAAGAAATACGTTTCTAAATAAGAAACTGCATTGAGTCTGTCGTGAAAATTTGATTGATGACAACTTTTAAAATACAAATACAGATACAAACTTTAAAAACATTAAAAATCTGATGGAGTCCGGCTTTACTTAGTTCATTTCTTGCACAACAGCGCCATCGTCAGGGCGATATGGGACAGTGCAACACTCAATGCAGAGGCGCATTTGAAGTAAACTCATTCTTAAAACGAGAGGTCTGTTCAAGAAAGAGAAATAAGATCATCTTGGATCTTTGAACGGACTCCATCTTGCGCATTAGGGAGATCTCACACCAGAGGATTAGAACATTTGATTCCAAACGGATCTCGCGAATCCGGATACATTGATCCGCAAACTTTAGAAGCCCTTAAGTGCTGAGCGTTGAACAGCCGATCAGCCACGGACTTCATGTCTGAGAAACAGAGGATGGCAGCCATCATACCAGCAGATCAAGAGGTGCAGGTGGCGGTGTGTGAAGATGATCGGCATATCTGAGGAAAGAGGAGCGAGCGACACAGCAGCTAAGATAAGGGAGATGAAATGGAGGAACAGCACAGAGAGAGTGAATGTGTCAGACAGTTCATCGGTGAAATCCGTGGAAACCCCGTCTAATAAAATACCGTATTGTGCAAAAAGAGGACATTACCTGACTTGAAAGGAAAATCAGATTTTAAATTTTTCTGAGAAAACAAAAGCAGCTGCTGTGCCTTCTTGATCAATGATGTATTTAGTCGTCCATTAGATACGTTCCCAAAAATGTAAAGTTGCAGACTCTTTCTTTTTTCTCCCCATTTATGCTAAGTGTTGCCAGATCATTCTTAAACCTCTGAAAATAAATGAGGATTTTTTAATTTTTATTTATTTTTTTCGTCTGACACTAAGTAACAGTAACAGGTTATTAACCGAGCGCCATTCTCTCAAGTGCCGCCCTCCTCTCTGTTGGCTGACTGACCGCCGTCTGAGATCAGCCCGCTTGATGTCATGTGGTCTGTGAGCGTAAAGGAGGATTAGTGAATTATTATATCATAAGAATTATGGATCACATGATTATGGCTTAATCTGGTCCAGAAACATAAGTTTAGCTGCATAAATGTTTTTCAGGAATGAAATGAGCTCATCCCAGTTCCCCCTTGTATGGAGTTTGTCAAGTTTACTCCTGGTGCTCCAGTTTACTCCCACAGCCCAAACACATGCAGGTTAGGCGGGGGGGCCTGTGTGTGTGTGTGTGTGTGTGTGTGTGTGTGTGTGCGTGTGTGTGTGTGTGTGTGTGTCCACCTTTTGATGGACTACAGTCCTGTCCAGGGATTTTTCTTGCTTATGCTTGCTGGGATGGACTCCAGCTTCCCAGTGACCCTGCTAAGAATGAAGTGGGTTAGAGAAATGAATGAATGGATGGACGTAATGAATCCAATGTCTGTGGTACATAAGCCTGACTTCACATTAATTCTCATTTAAGAAACACATGCAGATTTCAGCAAAAATCCAACGCTAAAGCTTGTAACATAGAATCTGAGATTGCAGGGAATAGCAATGGCGGAGGGTCAGGTGACTGTTGAGGTCTTTGGATGAAAAATCCCTCAGCATAAATAAAACACATAGACCTGACATAAAAAGTGACATAAAAGAGCGAGAAGTCTTGGTGCTGAGTACTCTATATTGGGATCATTTAACATGGCAGTGTGTAAAGATATGCAAGAGCGTGTTCATAATTATAAATGAAAAGACATGAGCAGAAAAAGGCAGAAGTAAAGAAAGGCAGAACTGGAGATGATGTAAATGTAGTCGGGCGAAGCATCAAAGAGAGAAGCAGCGCTGATAAAATCAGAGAGCTGCTAGAGGAGGACAGGGAGGAGGCGGGGGGGGGGGGCGGCAGATGCTGCATTAGAATGTCCATTAATGACAGTGAAAGTGAACATTACAGGACGAGTGAAGCTGACGAGTGAGAGGAGGAGCAGGAAACACAGACAGGGATGGCAGAGAGCAGACACAGAACTGCTGATAAAGACTAGCAGTGAGGAAACAATATGGGGAGAAAAACAGAAAAGGACCCCCAAACGGAGGAGAAAGGCAGAGTTTAAAAAGGACAGATACTGGCAAGGGAACAGCGATTGTCAAAAAGCAGAGGTAGACAAAGAGACAGAGGAGGATTCAGATTATGAGGAGATGATAGGGGGAAGCACACAGAGGGCGGCAGATTATAAAGACATGAGCGAAATGTTGGACCGCTATCAGAAAACTGGAGGGATACTAAGAGAATGTGAGGAGGGCTAACAGAGGGGCATATTATAGGAAAGATGTAAGATTATAGGAACTCCCTGTGAATTTCCATGTGAAGAAAAGAAACAACAATAAGATTAGAAGGGACCAAGAAAAAAGAAGGGAGGACACTAACACCTGTCATAAAAAGAAAATGCAAAGAAATAAATCAATGAGGAGCAGAAAGCCTAAAAGATGGAGTGAACTTGAAATAAGTGATGAGGAGGAAATGTTAGTAGTAAAAGACTCAGATGATTGGAAGGAAGAAGATGAGAGTATAGTAAGGGATGAAATGGGAGAGAATGAAAACAGTGAGCAGCAGGACGGTCTGATAAGAAATATGATAAGATGGAAGGAAAGGGAAAGAGGACCACAATGTCAAAAGCTGCAGCTAACACACCCATTTGTAGAGGAGTTTAAAAGGGAATTAAGAAATAAACAGCCGCCACGCTGGGGGTCCCAGGAGGAGTGACTTGTGCTGAGGAATTAGGGAAAGAAATAAAGAGAAGTGCAGAATGGAGAGGGTTACTTGGCATGGACCTTCACACAGGTGAACTGCAGAGCGCAGCGGGGAGTGCTGGGAATTTGAGTAGAGGTAATTTAAACTAAAATGGTGTAGAAATCCCGGGAGTCAGTAAATTTCAATTACCAGTATTAATTAAAGGAGTTGGAGCTCAGTACACGCCGTGAGGAATGCAGGACCTGGAGGGCCAGGTGTCTGACCTTCCTACATACACGGTGATTGATGGTTTAGGGCCTTAGAGGAAAAGACAAATGGTAAGCTTTTGGCCATAGGAGATATGAAAGCACTGTTGGTGAAGATAGGGGACACCAGCCAAATGGAACACCTACTGGGAAAATCAAATCTGGCTACAGTTATAGGAACAGTAATGTATGATGCGGACTCTTTTGATACTTATTCCAATGTATGCTCCATATGGGGGAGCTGACACAGAAAATCAAAAAGAAAACACAGGCTTCACTGGTCCGTGCCCCAGAAATGAATGCAGCAGAAGAACACACAGTAATGGCGCCTGTGGTATCTCCCTCACCAATCCCTCATCCTGTAGCTGCCTGAACGCTCCCAATGGCACCAACCCCTGTTAATAAATATGTCCAGCAGTCTGGTTAGGGTTAGGGACAGCAAAAGTACAAAGAGGGTGGAAATTCTAAGCCACTGCAAGGACCACCTGGTGTCTGTTGGGGATGTGGCCTTCTGGGACATAACAGGAGAAACTGCAGGTAAACCCATGGGCACAGGGTAGTCTGTCAGCCCAGTATAATCAAAATCACCAGTCTAATTCCCAGCAGAATTTCAGTCAGCCAAACTGGAGACAGCAGCAGGCTGCTTCAGGGCCCACCAATGCTTGGCTGGGATTTAATCAGGACTTTTAGGGGGGGCCATAAAATCCTACTTGGGAAGGTCAATATCTGATGTTAACGGGGGGTGCAGACACAGAGCCAGTAACAACTATTGAAGTTAAAAGTAATGGCATTCCTGTAATGGTAGATACTGGAGCCACTTCTACATGTGTCAACAAGAGAGATGCGATGCACCTTCTAACGTCTGGTCAACATGTTAAGATGGTAGGATTCTCAGGACAAACACAATTAATTCCTCTGATGGCTTCAGTGCGTCTGCACATACACGATAAAATAACTAGAATTGCCGTACTGGTGTCTGACTGTTCACCTGTAAATGTACTGGGAAGAGACGCGCTGTGCAAGTTAAATATGACTATCTGGTGTACCCCAGACGAGGATGCATTGTTCCAAATGTTGGTCAGACACAAATGACATTGCAAACCATTGTGACTACAGTTTACTTGGCAGAGGACAAGCCACCTTACTCCATCAGTCAGGCTGGAGCTGATCTCTGGTAAGAATGGGGACCATTTATTGTAATGAAATTACCAGAGGCCAGGAAACCTAAACTGGAGCCTCACTGCACGATGATTTATGATAATGGAGGCGATGGCCAGTTGGAGTGGAGATGGCTCTCTGAAACTGCTCCTCAGAATGTCCTTCTTGTCTCACACTATGTGATAATCGGGAAACAGGGAGCTGCTAAGCAGATAAATCAGAACAAATTCACTAAGAAATGGTTCAGAAACCCTTCTGCTGTGCCACACGTGACTCTGCTAGTAGCTGAGGGATTTGAGAGCAAAGACTTAGGGCCTGTGATGAAGAGCGCAGAGCGAGCATGATGGAGCCTGACAGATAACATAATGATTAATCAATCAGAGGATAATAAATACATAAGAATTTAGTACACCGCTAGCATGGAAGGTGTGCCCAAAGTAGTGGAACTGCCAGCATCTCGACAGTTAGAAATGCATGAAACAAAACAAGAACTGCTAAGGCTTGACATGGAGGATCAGTCCTGACCGAGCTGTGGTCTGCACATGACACGGATGTGGGCCTAGTAGTTGAGCCAGTCCAGTGGAAGTGACGGTGAAGCCTGGGTGCAAGCCCCTCTTAAAGCTGAGGCAGATGAAGGCATAGAGAGCACGATAACAGGACTTTACAGGCAGGAGTGTTAAAAGAGACACAAAGCGTTTGTAACACGAGACTGCTCCATGTCTGGAAAGGTGATAAATCAAAGTGGAGGTTAGTAGATGACCTAAGAGCGGTGAACGAGGGAGTACAGGACTGGCCAGCAGAGATCCCTAACCCCACGCGTCGCTCTCAGACATTCCTGAGAGCACAAAACGCTCTTCACTCACTGATTTATGCTCAGCGTTTTTCATCATTCCACTGGCTGAGGCCTGCCAGCCGCTGTTTGCTTTTACGTATAAGAAGAAGTAACAGACTTTTATGAGGATGACACAGGGGTTCAAACACTCCTCACATGTTTTTAATCAGGTTCTTAAAACTGACCTGGAGGACTTGATTCTGGATGGTGCATTGATTCAGTATGCGGATGATTTGTTGCTTTGCTTGGCATCATTGGAACAAAGCCATGCAGATTCAATAAAAGTGCTTGAGAAACTCACACAAGGGGGACATAAAGTCTCAAAGGCTAAACTGCAGTACTGTGAACCTGAGGCTGAGTATTTAGGAAGGATTATCACACAAGGCAGTAAAGCAATAGCTCCACCACAACTGGGAGGGATAAGCAAGGCACCTAAGCCAACGACCGTGGGACAGATGGTGACGTTCTTGGGGATGACTGGTTTTATCTCAGACTGGAGTCCAGAGTATGCTTTGAAAACAGAGAGACATCATGAGAACTGCAGGGTTACACAATGTGAGAAATCACTTGGAATGGACGATTGATGCTAACGTGGCGTTTGACTCTGTTAAGCAGGAGATGCAGTCAGTGCCAGCATTGGCCTCACCTAACTAGGACAGGCCTCTTCTGCTGTACCTGGGCAATGCCCACTCAGACTATGCCACTGCTGTGTTGATGTAAGAGACATGTAAGGCCAGGAAGTGACAGCCAGTGGCATATTACAGCTCTAAGCTGGTCAGTGTGGCACAAGGATACCCACCTTACTTTCAGGGTTTAGCAGAGGTCCAATATGCCAGTGATAAAGCCTCCACTATAACACTGGGTTATCATTTACGCCCATCACAAGACTCTTGAACTAATAAATCAGAGCAGATTTGCTTTGACTCCAGCTAGACTGATATCTGCTTTTCAGTTGCTGACGTATCCTGATGTGTCATCCAAAGGTGTGACACACTAAACATGGCAGAGTTTGTACCCGTGGAAGGTGAGCCTCATGAGCGTATAGCAGAGTCATTAGTTATCACCAGGCTACGTCTGGACTTGGAGTCTGTGCCTCTACAGAACACTGATCACACGTGTTTTATAGATGGCTCATGTTATAGGGATCAGGTAGGAAACCATGGAGGATTTGGAATTGTAGAAAGGACAAAGAGTGACAATTTAAAGTGTTTGTGTCACAAGGCTGTAAAGAGCCCTGCTCTGCCCAACTAGCTGAACTTAAAGCACAGACTGAAGCTTACAAGCTGGGGATGAATAAAATGGTAAAAGTCTTCACAGACTCAGCCTATGCCCATGGAGTACGTCACTCTTTAGGGGCCGCTTGGAAACACAAAGGGGTTCAAGAAAAGCGATGGATCACCTATACAGCATTGTCAGAAGATTGAAGAACTGATCAGGGCTATGATGGTGCCTGCTAAGTTGGCGGTGATCAAATGTCAAGCACACCAGAAAGGCAATGAACTTGTGAGTGAAGGGAATAACATGGCAGATGAGGCAGCCAGATGAGCTTCTGAAACACCAATTCCTATATTAGCGCCACTTGTGATTACTGAGCCTGGCGTCACTGAAAGAGACATAAGTGACATGCAGGAGAGAGCAGGACTGTATGAACAGGAATCAAAGAGGTGCAAAGAAGGACGAGCAAGAATTATGGTGCTCTAGCGATGGCCTAATTGTTGCTCCTTCCGTGTTGCTAAATCTTCTAATAACAGATGCACATGGTGTTGAACATTGAGAAGTGGGGGAAAGTGTTAAAAGAATTAAACATCAAGGATGTTGGTCTCCTCATTTGAAAGCTACTCTTGATAAATGTTTGTCAGAATGCCTTATTTGTGCCAAACACAATGTGAGAAAGTGAATTACTACTCCATTAGGACAGATAGCAACACCAGAGGGCCCATTTAGACACCTGCTAATGGACTGTGTGGATATGCTAAGAACGGTGTGAAAACAGAGATACCTGCTGTAATAATAGACAAGTGTAGCAGATGGATGGAGGTAACCAGATCAAGGAGCAGCTACAGTTGTGAAATGTTTAACTAGGGAGGTCAGACCAACGATTGGCATTCCATCAGTAATAAGCTCAGACAATGGCTCAGCATTTGTTAAGAAAGCAGAGAAACACGTCTAGCAGGCATTGGGTGTTAAACTGAGACTTGGCTGTGGGTACCATCAACAATCACAAGGAATGGTGGAGCAAATGGGACATTGAAGGGAAAGATAAATAAGATTTGTGCTACAGTGAAGATTAACTGGTTAGATGATCTGCTGCTTGCTTTAATGAGCTATCACATACAAACTAACAGAGTAACGCATCTAACAGCACATGAAGTGATTACTGGCCATCTGATGCCTAGGCCTGCTTACAGGGAGGCTTATAAGGGGCCATCATTAGAACAGCTGTAATTAGAAAATAAAAATTACATGAAGCACTTAACTGCTGTCCATCAAACTTTCTATTTGCAGGTGAAGATTTGAGAGCCTGAGCCAGCTGAGGAGCCCATAAGTGTGATCAAGTCTGGGGATTAAGTTTTCCTGAGAGTGTTCTGAAGGAAATGGAACGAGGCAAGATGAGAAGGTCCATATGAAGTTGTACGGGCAACTCCAACTGCTGTCTAAGTGAAGGGAAGCTCGACCTGGTATCATCTGAACTACTGTACTGCAGTCCCAGGGGCCGCTCATGTCAGCCACCATGATTCTCCTTCTGAAGAATAGAAAGATGTTGCTGAGGATGTTCCTGACAACAAACAACACAAATCAGCCCTCAAAGACTAATCAAGTCCAGGAGGAAGTTCTACAGAATCTGTTGTGGAGAAATCTTCAGAAAAAGCTAGCAGAGTCTTCAGAAAGGCAGTCAGATGTTAGACTTTATTGCACAGCATAGACAACAATTGCACAGTTTATAAAGTCATCTCAGTTCATGAAGTGAGCCCTGAGTGTTCAGTGAGCCCAGAATATATTACAGTTCTTCTCACAAAATGCCCCCCTCTTACATTAGTTTCCTATCATCTACTGTACAGGGTTTCTCATGATGATGACCTCATTCAGCACCTTTTCTCATAACAATCACCTGGGGCCTCATGTATAAATGGTGCGTACGCACAGAAATGTTGCGTACAAACCTTTCCACGCTCAAATCGCGATGTATAAAACCTAAACTTGGCGTAAAGCCACGCACATTTCCACGGTACCTCATACCTTGGCGTACGCAGTTTCTCCACTCGGTTTTGCAGACTGGCGGCACCCAGCGTCAAAGCAGTGCTACTGTTCCTGTGTGGTCACCCTTTCTTTCTTAGATCCACATTTTTGACGCTGCTTTATAAATACACTGAAACTAACTGCATATTGTTTATTAGTGTAATGCATCTGATTGTAATTAACCTGTAGCAATATAATGGTCCAGGGAATAGCCATAGTATTCCAAATACCAGAACTGCTTTAGCGTTGTAACTCTCACTGCATCTTCTTCTTTCAGCTGCTCCCGTTAGGTGTTGCCACAGCAGATCATCTTTTTTCATATTACTCTCGCTGTACCACTCAGAGTATTTATATCACTGTATCTGAGTGGGGAGTCACAGCAGCAGCTGAAATATCGGTATACAGCATGAAGCAGACGCTGCCTTAGCCACAGCAAAACGCTTTATAGAGACTTCCCAGTACGGACTTCGCGGTTTAGAAAAGGTTTCATCCCAAGAACTCTAAACGCACTCAATCAGTCCATCAAGTGCTCCTTGTAGAACTGTTTACTTATAAGTACAATTACCTCACTGTAAACTTGCACTACAGTTATAATATTGCACAACCTGCGCCACTTTATAAAGCGCGTATTTACATATGATGACGGTATTCATTTTTAAGATGAAATGCAGCAAAATATGTTGATTATATTATACAGCTAAAACTTTAACTTCATTTAAATAAACTGTATTGTTAATAATTAAACATGTGAGGACACGGTGCCGCAGCGCTAGCTAGCTCAGGGATTGTTCCTGCATTGCGTTGTATTCTTGCGCTGAAGCGACACTGGAAAGATAGACGGATAGAATAATTAAACATGTACTACGAAGATATTTCAATGTTCCTTAAAAGTTTTGAAGAATCGGCGTTCTAAGCTTACAGATGGCTTAACATCTATTACAGAGCTGATTGTGTGGCGATTGGGTATTTGGAGAAAGAAAAGTAAGGACAGGAATTGGAGGTTAGTACGTTTGAAAGAGACAGTACTTCTGTAATAAATTATTTCATTGAAGGTCGCACATGGCGCAGCAAGCCTCTTGCGTGAGATATGCAAAATCACTGCTCCACCGTGTTCCCATGTTTAATAACATGCTTTCATTCCTATCATCATGACAATGATATCACGTATACATGTCAGTATTTTAATTATTCAGAGAGCTGTAATATCACGAATGTAATGGATTCTGTGTCGGAGAATGAGAAAGAATGGAAGCACGTAGTGATTCACACACATAGAGCACATAGAAGATCAAATACAGAACAAAGCATTTAACATGCTACTTGAGAAACTAGTAAAATAAACGATTTTAAGATGAAGTTTATGATGTTCTACTTTAATGGCAAAATAAACTACGTGAAATTTCAAGATTAAAGTTGACATTTCGTGCTTTTTTCCCACTGTGTGCCTTTTTTTTTCTGTACCCTGATAAGCTTTCATATGACACTCAGACGGTGGGCTACGACTCGCCTTTTCACGGCGACTTTGATATGTGATTTCTTTTTTATTTCGGGCACTGTGCGAGTTTGTGAAGTTGAGCCTTCGAGTTTTTCCGACGCTCTGTCACTCGATCAACTTCCTTTTGTTGATTACACCACTGTTTAAACCAACAAATAGTACGTTTTTCCTTTTCCTCCACTTGGTATTCGCTGAAATTCTTATATTTTCTCCCGTGCTTTTCCCATTGTCTTTTCACAGAAGGCTATTTATATTGATTTGCATATTGAAAGAGGCGTAATTCTGGGAGGAGTTGGGGCGGGACAGAAGGCGCGTGCACGTGCGTTACTTTTCACGCAAATCGGGATTTATATAGTGAAAGAACGTGAAAGTATGCGTACGTACAGATTCCTGCATCTGGATTTTTCTGTGCGTACGCACAATCCCGCTTTTGTGCTTACGCCATGTTATAGTGTGAGTTCTTCGCACGGCGTTATACATGAGGCCCCTGGTGTTCCAGACCATCTCATAACAATACCTTTGCCCACATAGACATCCCATAATAATCTCCTACCCAGCCTTTCTTCTCATAACAACCACTTTGGCTCGAAGGACAGATTTGCCACCCGGAGGTGAGCATCACCTGATTACACCTCCCTTCATTCTCACGGCCTAATCCTGTGCTGTTAAAGATCGATGGCCTTTCTGTTAATCAATTCTTAACAATTCAATGATTAACAATTAAGTTGGGATCAGAAGGACCCATATATGAAAACTGGACTGCTTAATAAATAATTCAGTAAATGATTGCTTGTTACACTGGTGTCCTGTAAGGCTGACATAATAGGTGACTGTGCCAGTGAATGGCAGCGCACAGCTTCACTGATGAAGACCAAGCTGCAGAGACCTTGACACGGAGCTTCATACTTGAAAGAAGGAAAAACACAAGCCTTTAACAATTGATTCTTTAAGCTCACTCATATGTGCTACTATATCTTATTATTATTATCACTAAGCTTTATAAAGAAACATTGCCATATGAATTTAAATGCTACTGTAAAACATATACGTGTGTGCTAATATAAAAGCCCATGAATACAGACAGCAGCGCTCTTAAGTCATGGCACGCCGCTGCCCGGTGGTCTGACAGAGGCCAAGCTACTGCTTACATCACAGCACATGTTCATGAAAATGTCCCTAACTTTCAACAATCAACTCTTAATCCCCTATGTGCTCAAACTAACTAACATCATAATACATTGGATTTTAATTTTATTGCCTAATCTGTTGATGTGCTCTAATAAATCTACATGTCAGATAAGTGCGTATCTATTCTATGTGATATCTTGAGAGCCTGCCCTGTACTCACACAGACAAAGGCCCTGCACGCAGTTTGTTTCGTCTTCTATCAGTAAGAAGCTCAGCTCCTGCATTCTCAAAACAAAATCTGCCTGCTTATTCCTCGGAGATCATGATGACCTCGGCTCACAGCTCGACTCTCAGAAACTCAAAACAAGGCAAGTGAGAAGGACAAGCAGGCAAGAGGCCTCTGTGACAAAATTAATGGTGTCCTTGTAAAGCTGCTCCAGGCCTCGGCTCTTCATAGCTAAGAGCACTAAAATGAATAATAAAGCATATTGACCCTTAATCAAAATTCTCAATAAATCATCTGAAGGGTCACTCCAATGACAACCTATACCTAATAGTGATGAGACAAGTAGCTCGTGTGATGGCGCTGTACCTTGCAACTGCACTCATGACCCTGATGATACTGCCAGGAATGATGGTGACCCAGCAAGTCCAGGAGAAGGACATCCCACCATTACCTTCTCAGAATTTCAATGGGACATTTGAGAGCAGCAACTGGCAACTGGACAATAAGACTGAAATGGCAGCTGGACTGGAAAGTGATAATGATTATGGGACTAGAATCAAGAGAAGTAGTGTAACTGAACAGGAAAATGAGAATGGCACTGAGAGTGTGTCCAGAAACATGACTGCTATAAATGGGCTATGTAGACAACTGAGGAGATAGCAAGAGAGGAATGTTGGTTGTGTGAAAGTAAAACCAGCGATAGTCGTAGTCCCATTTTCATTTTCTACAAATATGTGCCAGCAGTGTCTGAGAGAAAAAGAGACATATTGTCCTTATTGATGTATCTTACTGAAAGGGTGGTCAGACTTCTCTAGGGAAGGATTAACATGTCTAGATTGTAAATGTTCTGGTATTTGGCAAACCACAAAGTGAAGACCACCCTCCCACACCAAGATAACTCAGTTGGAGTTCAGGTGCTTTACTAGGAAGGGTCTGGTACCAGTGTGGAGATTTGGAGGAAACTGCACCAAAACGTGGAACTTGACGTGTGCCTCCTTAGTCATGAGAGCAGTAAATGTGCAGGACAGACCTTAGGCAGACAGATGGTGGTTATGTGGTTCATAATATGGATTACTAGATGTTCTCCCACATGACTGGTCAGGGAGGTGCACAATGGTGATGGCCATCCAGGAGGTTACAGTTAGGTATCCCCAAGACAGGCGAGTGACGAGAGCATATGAGCCTGAGCCGAATGTTCACTTAGATACAATAAGACAACCTAGAGGCCTTCTAAATGAGTTTAAAGCAAGGGATGAAATTCAATCAGGACTTGAGTCTGTATTTGGGTGGATTACGCCTAATAGACACACAGCGTGGATTAATTATCTGTATTATAATCAGCAGAGATTTATCAACTGTACTGAATCCACCTTATCAGCATTAGGAGAGCAATTGGATGGTACCAGTCACATGACATGGCAGAATAGGCAGGTGTTAGACTGGCTGTGGGCAGAAGAAGGAGGAGTGCGCCATATGTTAGGAGAGGAGTGTTGCACTTTTATACCTAATAACACAGCACCTGATGGATCTTTTACACAAGTTATGGCCAAGCGTAAAGCTGTTAGGACAGAAATTAAAGAAAATGCAGGAAGGGATTTCAAATTTTGGTATTAATTCCATTTCAACCTGGGCACATTAAAGCATTATTAACAAAAGCAGACATTATTCTCTTGATTATACTTGGATGTCTTGTATTTGTGTTTTGCTGCCTGTTGCCAGTTTTCAGATCACTTATTTCCAGATCTGCTGTCAAACAGATGAATATCCAAGTTATTGAACCACAAGCATCTGTAGCTTCAAATGATGATTTTCTCCTCGATGACATTTTGGGTAAGGAGATGGCAAACTAAAGGCTTCCTGGGTGAAGTGCTGGTAACCGCTCCCCAGGAAAAGGACCCTCTATGGTGCACAAAGTTCCTGGGTCATAGCAATATTTCACACAATTACACACTGGAGGACATCTGCACAAGACTGTGAAGGACACTGGATTCTGTAATCATCTGCTGCTGCTGCTCTAAACTGTCTTATATTGATTTTTAGATTACCTGTAATCCATTGTGTTATTGTTACGTTGTGTGACTTCTACTTATATTTGTCCTACTGTATACTTGTACTACTGACACATCTTGTGCACCTCCTTTGATTTGGCCAGTAAGAGGTCTTTTACTCCTCTCTAGTCTATGAAAGGAGGGAGATGTTTGGCCTCAGTGTCACCACGAGGGGTTAACGGTGAACCAGAGGTTGTGAAGACTGACAGTGGTCTCGGGTTTAAGGCCAAAGAAGACTGAGAGCTGGTTCCCTCTTTTCACCTTCTGGTTATAAAAATTATTGGGCCTCAAAAAGAGGGAAAATCTAGAAAAGTATATTCTTAAAGTTGCTGATTTGCATATATTCAAAGAGAATCATGAGCATATATGAAAATAAGCATTGTGTCCTAGTCCACGTTAGTATAGTAAGGGTTAAATCACAAAAAGGCCTGTGACTGTATATTTTTTATTTTTTCTTAGAAGGCTGGAAACTACAAATAATTCATAAGTCAAGGTCAGACATTTCTATGTGGTGAATGTGAGCTGAGGACTGGAAATAATGGTGGCAGGTACTGGACGGGTGTAAGGTGGGGAGAGGGTCTGTCAAGTGGGCATGATGGACAGAACAGAGTGCTACACTCATTAGGCTGGGAAATATTGGTGGAGCCAATCAGAGGCAGGACAAGACAGTGGAATGGTGGGAGTCAGATGAGGGGACAAATGAGCTAAGTGAGGTACGCTCTTGATAAGGACTGTAATAAAAGTAAGATGGCGCCATTGCTGAGCACTCCGTTCACCTGACTCTGAGTCTGTATGTGCATTGCACTATAAACTTGATTCTGCTGCCTGTCCTGAGACTCCGAGTGCCTTCTTTGGGCTAAGGGTACCCATCTCCGCTTTGACAGTAACAAGCTGCTGGTGCAGATGATACCATGCTCGGTGAATTGACCGATAATCTCGAATTTGTGGAATCATCACATAAGGACTTGGACAGCATACAGGCATGGACAGATTTGTGGCAGATGAAACTAAATGTAAGTAAATGTAAAGAATTACATGTAGGTAGTAAAAATGTGAGAATTTAATACACAATGGAAGATTTGAAAATTGAAAGTGACCGTGTTCAGAAGCCATTAAGAAGGCTAACAGGATGTCATGTTATATAGCGCCTTGATGTGTGGAGTACAAGTCCAAGGAGGATCTGCTCAGGCTTTATAACACACTGGTGAGGCCTCATCTGGAGTCCTGTGTGCAGTTGTGGTCTCTGCTCTACAAAAAAGACAAAGTAGCACTAGAGAAGGTCCAGAGAAGAGAGACTAGGCTCATTCCAGGGGTTGAGTTATGAGGAAAGATTAAAAGAGCTGAGCCTTTACAGTTTAAGCAAATGGAGATCAAGGGGAGACATGACTGAAATATTTAAAATTATGAAGGGAATTAGTCCTGTGGATCAGGACTGTGACTTTAAAATGTTAATCAAGATCACAGGGACACACTTGGAAACTTGATAAGGGTAAATTTTGCAGAAATATTAGGACGTCTTTCTTCATGCAAAGAACCGCAAACACCTGGAATGGGGGACCAACAGTGTGGTGGACAGTAGGACTTTATGGAACTTCAGAACTTGACTTGATGTTATCTTGGAGGAATTAAGTGGATAAGATTGGCGAGCTTTGTTAGTAGGAATGGCCTGTTCTCTTTAAAATGTTTTAATGTTCAAAAGTTACCCATTTCATAATACGCGATATATTTGTTTCATGACATTACATGATGGTTCATTTTACAACGGGGTAAACATTTTTTAATAAACCCTTTGAATCC
Source organism: Erpetoichthys calabaricus (assembly GCF_900747795.2). NCBI lineage: Eukaryota > Metazoa > Chordata > Cladistia > Polypteriformes > Polypteridae > Erpetoichthys > Erpetoichthys calabaricus. The sequence continues at coordinate 1,366,969 of NW_026261593.1, read as the reverse complement.
CTTAAATGCCAGTAGTGACTCTACCCTTTTGGACCATTGAGCAGCGCCCTTAACCTACAATTGCTTCATCTTGGGTGTGACGTTAATCTGCATCCAGCCCTGCAAGCAGGTCCTCCAACTTGAAGGGAAAACTTGGGGGTTGGTGTCAGGATTGGCTCTCCAGTCACCATATAAAACCTCACACAGAGTCCAGTGTGGTGCTGAGGTGTCACCCGCTACACTCGGGTCCCAATCCAGGCGGTTCGTTGTGTGGTGCTTCCAACTTCTCACTCTCTTAATAGTTTAGTTTGAAAACTAAGAACGTTTAGGAGACATTCAAATAAGTTTATAAAGGACTGACCAAAATATCAGCGAGCCTTAAATGAATAACTCAATAATATTTTTGTCCCGTGTGCAACGCTGCTGTCTGATCGAAGTGCTTCTCTCTCACAATACAAAGGACGTCTCTGTCTGTGACCAGGAAATGTGTGCACATGCGCACTACAGTTTGGGGCGTAGCGGCATGACATTGGTGCGCATGTGCAGTTCAAATCAGACTGTGATTTCTTAAATGAGGGACTGAATGTTAATCAGAGTCGCGCTGGTCTGTCAGGTGGAAGACAACGTTTAACAAGCGGAGAGGTATGTACTTGTGACATGAACACGTTGAGTAACTTGAGAAAAAGAGAGGACTGGGCAGTCCTAGGGGTGCCAGTCGCCAGAGAGCATCATAGACGTGTTTGGTGTGTTCTCCGAAAGCCCATTTTTAATGTTTTATAAGTCCGGACACTTAGCGCTGCTCCTGGTCATTCGCATTCCGTGATTGTCCTCCTGATCAGTGACGTGCGGTGAGGTTCATGGCTGGTGAGGCACTGACTCCTTTAGAGTCCGTCAGATTGTACAAATATATGAACCCAAAAGAGCAGCTTATTCACTATTCGACAGGCAGCCAGCGTGCACGTTGACTACTGGTTACGTTTCATATCTCATCAGCATTTACATTTAGAGCGACAGGAGAGAGCACATTTGATCCTCACCCTCCACAATTCATACTCATTCAATACAAATGAAAGTATAGAGTGGTGTAGAAAAAAAGGGATTTCAATTTTGACCTAAATTGAAATATTTAGTTGTTTTTAAAAGCTTTTAATTCCGTTGCTTTAATCAATTTTAATCGACTGTTCAACAAAAGGATAACAAGAAAAACAAAAGAATATTTTATTTAAGGTCAAAATTTAGTTTTTAAATATGGGAGTTTTTTTTCTTAGTCTGATCCCATTTTTTATAAAATTGAAAACCATTTATGGTCTTACCTTTATTTGTAAATGAAGTCCATGCGTTTATTCTTCTCCACAAAAATCTCCGTCACTTATTATGTTTCGCCTTGTAGAGTTTCCTCTTAAATAACCTGCCGTTGTAGCAAGCGATGAAACTCCAGTAAACGAAAGGAGACAAAAAAGAAGCAGCAGCGATAAAACTCCACATTAGACAAAAGAAGAAGAAGTAGTGACAAAACTAATTGCTTGTATTTTTGACAGTGGAAGTAAGTGTGCTTCGAAATGAAAATGTTTGAAATCTGCACAGTTTACCGCATATTTTTTAATAACTTCGTGTTGTATTGTTATGTTTGTACCGTGAACCTTTACGTTTGTATTAATAATTATTTTCGCTGTAGTAATTGATTTAAATTCAGTGCTTGAAATGGACCGGCAATCAGTTGTACCAGCAACTCTTCAAATTCCAGAAGGCGAGTTTCCTGAGAACTTCTTGACTGTGCATGGAAGACAAAATAAACTTTTACAAGAATCTTGGAAACGCTTCATTAGTCCTTCTGTGGTAAAGCAGGCTTTGGATGAAGTTCAGATTGACTGCAGTGGTGCACCAGGTTACCTTTTTTATCTTTTCAGTTTAGTTGTTTATGTTTGAGCTCTTGGAGTAATGTGTCTTATTTGTAATCCCTAGTAATCTGTCATGTTTTTGTACCTTCAATGTTAATAGAATTTCATGTTAGTTTTGTGCAGATGATGCCTGCCATTTCTAAACTGTTAAAGACTTTCCTGCAATGTGCAGTGCGCCACTAACTTGTATGTGACTCAGACTGACAGTCGCGATGTGCACAGCCTTTCAATTTAATTACAAGTGACATTTAGATTTTTCCTTTCAGTCAGCTTGGTACAAGAATATCTTCTGGAAATTGGATGTTAATGAAAAATCAGGTAAACACCCATCTGTTAAAATTTTGTAATTCACTTGTAGTGTTTGACTTTCACGTGTCTTTTTATTTTTCTTTCCTTCTTTTCCTAGGACATCCCTGCTGGTTCAGTAGACTGTGGAACAGACACGTTGATGGTATTTGATTATGAACTGTAGGCTTTATGTAACTTTACATTTGTGTTTAGATCGTGTAGGAGTTCAGTACTTTATCTCTTCTCCTCTCTCAGTCTGCTCTTTATCTGACCAGGAGGGACCCTTTGATTTTACTGCTCTCAGTCTTTTAAAGATGCTGATATTTTTTTCTTCATGAGTGTCATACTTTTAACTGTGGTATTCTTTTAACGTGCCCTCCATTATTATTGGCACCCTTATAAAAATTAGTAAGAAGGATTAGAAAAAATATTTAAAAAATATTGATTTCTTGATGGGTGGCACGGTGGCGCAGTGGGTAGCGCTGCTGCCTCGCAGTTGGGAGACCTGGGTTTGCTTCCCGGGTCCTCCCTGCGTGGAGTTTGCATGTTCTCCCCGTGTCTGCGTGGGTTTCCTCCGGGCGCTCCGGTTTCCTCCCACAGTCCAAAGACATGCAGGTTAGGTGGATTGGCAATTCTAAACTGGCCCTAGTGTGTGCTTGGTGTGTTTGTGTGTGTCCTGCGGTGGGTTGGCACCCTGCCCAGGATTGTTTCCTGCCTTGTGCCCTGTGTTGGCTGGGATTGGCTCCAGCAGACCCCCGTGACCCTGTGTTCGGATTCAGCGGGTTGGAAAATGGATGGATGATTTCTTGATGAAGGTTTTGTTTTTCTTTGAATTAAAACTCAGATGTTTCTCATTGTTTTAGTTCAAGATGACGGCTCTTCAGTAAACTGTGATTTTTCTCTAACCCTTCTCACTAATTTTTACAAGGGGTGCCAATAAGAGTGGAGGGCACTGTAGATATCCTCTTTATCTTAGGATGACATGCCAGCCATTAGAACGTGAAGAGCTGCTTGTATGGCTGGTAAACATTTACTATTACCTTTTTTATGTAAACTCTTTTTCTTATAATTTCCTGTGCCAGCTCCTCTGCTCTGTTTAGCGGGTGCCAGATGACCGGTGCCTTTTCAGAATTCCTTACAGTCGCTGGTACTTGTTCTGAGGGCACCATTACTGACTGCTGGTGCAGGTAGCCTGCTTGTGGAGCTGCTCCTTTTGGGATGTTTGGACAATCTAAGGTGACACCTCACATCTAAATAGGGGACACAGTCAGTTTAAACCAACTTGTAATTTTAAATACTTGAGTGTTCAAATGAGGTCAAATAGTGTAACTTTAAATACACCAGTGTGTGTTTCAGTACGTACAGGTGAACCTTTACTGGATAACATCAATATTTTAATGTCTAAAAGTCAGGACCAAGAAGAACATGGCAGCAGTGAACTCCTTGATGAATACACAGATACAGCCACCCCAAGGTGTTCATGTAAAACTTAGGCTACCATCGTAGTTAATACTCGGATCGACTTGAGCAAAGACCTTAAAGTTGAACGTGACATGAAGGATTGTCATCGGCTTTGTCAAGGACCACTTGTCACATGGAGTGTGTTAGATTGGTTATTTTATGATTAGAATAAAAGTATCTACAAAGCTTTTCTGTGCCTTGCATATTACTTCAGCCAGTGTCCAGATCGGTGTATTCGTAATACTCTGAAGTTCTTGATTTATTCTAAAAACTATTGAGATCTCCTCCAGCAGGAGTTTGTGTAGTGAACCACAGAGGAATCCTCACAGTTTGAACTCCATTCCAATGTGTCCACTTCTCTGAGGAAACAGGAGTGTTCAGACCAACACCCGACAGCCAGCATAAGACAAACACTTGATGTGACAGTTTGATGTTTTATTTGTGTGTCCACGCTGGCTGTGTGGCTGCAGGGGGGCAGCGGACTCGAGAACAAGGGGCTGCAGAGATCAGCAGGGCCTCCAGGAGAACTCAACATGAAAAACTGTTGGAGTTCATCATAAAGAGCCATGGAGCAGATGGTAACTTGCTGGTAACTTAGTTCAGATAACAACATCTAGTAGCAGAGAGCTATGATGACTTTAGAGCACCAAACTCTTGTACTTTCTTGTCCAACAGGCTGTTGTATCTCAAAGGTGTCATCCAAATGGTTTAAAAATGATGAAGATCCTAAAGGTCACCAGGTAATGACCTCTATACAGTAGAAGATGAGGAGCTGACAGATGGCCTCTACAACTACCTGATGAAGTGCTGTGAAGAGCTGTAGTCACTTTTGTGAAGATCCACAGAGTTCACGTCATTCTGGATGTGCCGATGCCGGAGGCTCATTTGGCTTCAGTGAGTCTCTGAGTACAGAAAGTGTCTCTGTGAGTGACGTCCTCTCTGTTTCTGTGTTTGTCATCGGCTCTTATTAAAGCTCGAGGAACAGTTGAGAGGATTTCTCTATCAGAGGCAGAAGGTCTGTTCATTGATGGACCAGCAGACGGTGAGTGGGACCTCATGTGGTTTTGGTGGGGAGAGAGAGATGGTCCTTTGTTTCTTTTCAGCACAATTCGTCTGTTAATCAGAATAACATTTACAGCAGTCATTTGGCTTCTCCCCTTTGTGAGTTTTAATGCGGGTACAGAAACGGCACTAATGCACGTTGTAAATGACATTCTGATATCCTCTGATGAAGGAAACTCCACTGGAATTCTGTTAGACTTAAGCACACTCTTTGACACCATCGACCATTCTATTTCACTGCACAGGCTAGAAAATGATGTTGGGCTCACAGGCAGTGTGCTCGCTTGGTTTAGTTCTTATTCATCAAATCGATTCCAACACGTACAGAAATGTGCTGACAGGACTCCATCATTATACACAGAAGTGAGATATGGTGTCCTGCACGGCTCAGACCTTTACTGTTTTCACTTTTAATGTTTCCACTGGGATCTCTCATTAGGAAACATCACGTTAATTTTCACTCTTATGCAGATGACACCCAGTTATACCTTTCATCAAAACCAAATGAAGGTTCTCTGATGTCTTTAATTAGTTGTGTTAGTGAATTAAATGAGTGGATTGGTGAATTAAACGCAGATAAAACAGAGATGTTAATTATTGGACGGAATGATGCTGATCACAACAATATCTTGTCATCATTTAACTCAGTTGGAATCTCCATTCATTTAACTGAATCAGCCCACAATCTAGGCGTTATTTTTGACTCCAGTATGTCATTTAAAGCGCACATCTCAAACTTGTCTAAGTCATGTTTCTTCCATCTTAAAAATGTTTGGATATTAAGGCGTTTTCTAAATAAGGAGGATTCTGAGAAATTAATTCATGCATTTATTTCTAGTAGGATTGACTACACGTACAATACAATTTGCTCAAAGCGCATTAAAAACTACCAAAAACATTGTTTATATGTCCAAATCAAGAGCTGTCCGAAACTAAAACATTTACCAACAGATGCCAATACGTGCTGGATCTATGAACAAAATGGACTTACAAACAGACTGCTGGAATGGAACCTGTTTGTAAGTAGGAGATCGACTGTAATGGTTTACACAGCCGTAAATAATCTCACCCAGTCCTAATTTTTAAAATGTCTGTCCCCTTACACTCCCAGTCAGAACCTCAGATCTTCAAATGAAGGTCTGCTTATAATTTCAAGATCCAATCTGAAAAGAACTGGTGAAGTGGCCTTTTGCTCTTACACTCCTAAAATTTAAAATACTTTACCAAGAGAAATTCACCAGGCTAATACTGCAGAACATTAAACATAATGATAAAAACACATTATTTTAAAATGGCTTTTTCATAGCTACATTTCAGTTGTATCCCTATCAGTCTATATGGACACTGGATTATCATTTTCCTCTGGGATGTGCAGTTCCATACTAATCTGTACTATTCTCTGCTGTCTTCTCCACTTCTTCTGTGGTGATGATGTGCTCCACCACCTCCTGATCAACATACCACACTGCCTCATGTTTATGGATCGAATGGCGGATGTCCCAGGTGTCCACATGGCCATCATCATCATCAAAATCTTCATGTGAAGCATGTAAACCATGAGGACTGACTTAGGTACAATGTTAGCTAGAATGCCCAGTGGCGGCCAGGCAGTGTTTTGGCCTTGGATCCCCTGCAGATTTTCTTCTCTTCGGCCTAACTGGAGTTTTTTTTTTTTTTTTTGCTTTTATTCTGTCCACTTGGCCATTCAACATTACCTTTTTCTTTGTTATACTGTATATTATTGCCTAATTTTGTTTGTTTTATATTAACTTCCTTCTTATTTCATCTTATAAAGCAGTTTGAGGTATATTGTTTATATGAAAATGTGCTATATAAATAAACGTAGATGTTGTATCCAAAAGGTTGTTTCTCCATGAAAACTGTTTGCCACATTCAGAACACCCATATGGCTTCTCTCCTGTGTGAATTTTAATGTGCATCAGAAGAGGATTTCTGTGCCAGAATTGTTTACCACATTCAGAACAGCAATTCAGCTTCTCTCAGGTTTAATTCCTCCAAATGTTCTTGGTGTGCTTACTATCAAAACAGGAATGAACTTCACTCTTTAGTCAGGACAATCTCATTGAACTGCTTAACTTCTCACTCTCATAAGTTTCCCACAAGGACTCAGTTTAGAACCTGCATTGTTCCTAACAATGATTCTTTTTGCAGGTCATAAGGAGTTATTGTAATTTGTTAAGACGGGCCTGAACGTTTTTCTTTATCAGTCCTATTCATCCTAGAACAACAGGCACTCCTTCCATTTTTATTTTTCGGTCCACATTTCATTTGTCATATCTCAGACTGCATTTAATGGTATTTTATTTCTTTCTTGCTTCTCCATTCTTAGGATTGAGTAGTCACTAGGAGCTAATACTTCTGTTTTCCAGGATTTCTTGCATTGATGCCTCTTAAGATTGCTTCTATCTGAAAACTGTTTACCACATTCAGAACAGTCATATGGCTTCTCCCCTGTGTGAGTTCTTTGGTGGCTCAGAAGACTGCTTCTCCGTGAAAAGTTTTTACCACATTCAGAACAGCAATATGGCTTCTCCCCTGTGTGGATTCTTTGGTGGACCTGAAGATAGCTTCTCGTTGAAAACTGTTTGCCACATTCAGAACAGCAATATGGCTTCTCTCCTGCGTGAACTCTTTGGTGGACCTGAAGATAGCTTCTCTTTGAAAACTGTTTACCACATTCAGAACAGAAATATGGCTTCTCCTCTCTGTGAATTATTTTGTGGCGTTGAAAGCTGCTTCTATCTGAAAACTGTTTACCACATTCAGAACAGTCATATGGCTTCTCCCCTGTGTGAGTTCTTTGGTGGCTCTGAAGACTGCTACTCCGTGAAAAGTTTTTACCACATTCAGAACAGCAATACGGCTTCTCTCCTGTGTGAATTATTTTGTGGCGCTGAAGATTTCCACTTTCTGAAAACTGTTTACCACATTCAGAACAGCAATATGGCTTCTTCCCTGTGTGGATTCTTTGGTGGACCTGAAGATAGTTTCTCTTTGAAAACTGTTTGCCACATTCAGAACAGCAATATGGCTTCTGTCCTGTGTGAATTCTTTGGTGGACCTGAAGATAGCTTCTCTTTGAAAACTGTTTACCACATTCAGAACAGCAATATCGCTTCTCCTCTGTGTGAATTATTTTGTGGCGTTGAAAGCTGCTTCTATCTGAAAACTGTTTACCACATTCAGAACAGTCATATGGCTTCTCCCCTGTGTGAGTTCTTTGGTGGTTCTGAAGACTACTTCTCCGTGAAAAGTTTTTACCACATTCAGAACAGCAATATGGCTTCTCTCCTGTGTGGATTCTTTGGTGGGTCTGAAGATGGCTTCTCTTTGAAAACTGTTTGCCACATTCAGAACAGCAGTGAAGTTTGATTCCTGTATAAAGTTTAAAAGATAATACATTTTAGTTTTAAACCCACCGCTTTCATACTGACATTATCTTACAACACTAAATAAATATTGGTGTAATTTATTAAAAAACTTTGATAAGCATAACCAATCATTGACTTAAGTTGCAAGTGATTAGAGACTCAACTTGTTCATTTTTTTCATTTGTATTTCAACTACTCATCACATGAGCACAATTACAGGAGCCAAGAAGTTAAAATAGTAAAATAAATAGATCACAATTGTGATAGGCACAATCAACAAGACTATTGTTGATTTTTTTAACTACATTACAGAATGGCATCATCATTTTGTCATCATATTCTTGAAGTATTATAACATTATACAGTGGAACCTTGGTTCACGGCCATAATTTCCCCCATAGGATTGTATGTAAATACAATTAATCCGTTTCAGACCGTACGAACTGTATGTAAATATATATATATATATATGTTTAAGATTTTAAGCACAAATATAGTTAATTAAACCATAGAATGCACAGCGTAACAGTAAACTAAATGTAAAAACATTGAAAAACACTGAGAAAACCTTGAACAACAGAGAAAACTAACACTGCAATAGTTTGCGCTATAGCGCTACGAACCGCTGGCTAAAAACACTTTTTTTAATGAGTTTTAAGCACAGGGAAAAAATTAACATTAGAAAAAATCTGTAATTTAATAAACCACCAAGAAAAGTAACATTGCAACAATGCACGCTACGAACCGATCGCTGGAAACAGAAGTGAAAACAAAATCAAGCCCAGTGCATTCTTTAACTGCCTTCCTATCTTATGTGTCCAGCTCTCTCTCTCACGCTGCCTGTGTGTGTGTGTGTGTGTATGTGTGTGTGTGTGTGTGTGTCGCGCTCTCTCTCTTGCTCGCTGCACAGGGAGAGACTGAACATGTACAAACCGAAAGGGAAACTGGCTTGTTCATATACCGAGTGTGTGGTTGTGAACCGAGGCAAAAGTTTGGCGAACTTTTTGGTCGTAAACTGATTTGTACATGTACCGAGACGTTCATGAACCGAGGTTCCACTGTATATTGTTAATTATTGCAGGTAGAAAGTAATAATCATCACCCATCATTACATTGGAGAGTGTCATGTCAAATATGAAATTAACTTTTATGAAACAGAATGTGTCTTAATATTTGTAAACAATTAGTCCAAAGCCACCCGACTCCATAATATTTTATTTTATTTTAAAAAGAGGAAGAGGATAGTAAAGCAAAAACATTTTAATATACAATGAGAACAGAGTAAAATTTAAATGAATAAGACATGCAGGTCACTGAACAGAGTTCAGAGTTTTGGTAAATTAAATTACAAAACACAATCACTCCAAAGACGGGAGTTCAGCAGAGGGGAAAGTTTACAAAAATAAAACAAACCTTATTAATTTCCAAGCACTAGTTAGTAATATTATCTATATATCTGTACTATCACTATATTTTTGCTCGACTTAGGACATGGAGGCTAACAAATTTCATCTGTGCAGTTTAAGAGCTCACATCTCACTCAGTTTAGCACCAGAGGGATAGCAACGAGTGCACATGAAATGAATTCTCAACTCTGCACAAGATGGTCATTTACCTTCTCTCTGATTAGCGTCATATTGAGCTTGTGGACTCGATCAGAAAAACGTGTGAATTTAAAAGATCATTCAGACACTTCTCAAAATTGTCAATACTATTGAATGCCGAGTGAGAATATTTGGAGACATTAGCAATGGTTAGGCCTTGAATATGCTCTTTAATATCCAGTCAAACACAAGGTGGATCTTAAACAGAGTCTTTGTTTAGAGGTATAAATTCCTCAACTTTAGCAGAGGTTTGTTTAATGAAATCCAAATTAAAATGGTGACGAGGGGAGAAAAAGCTGAAACGTAATGCAGTGGTGGTCAGACAATGAGGACAAGAATACAAATACATCAATCGAGTTTAGATCCATAATAAATCTGGCAAACATCTGTGAAGAGGGAGGAAAATGCTGATTAAACAGGGAAGGTGATTCATCGAGCAGGGAGTTAATAAATGCATTTGCACCCATACCGATGATTATTTGAAATTCACACAAAGAAAGGAAAGGATGAATATAATGTGTTATTCTATGGATGTGGGACATAGACAGCAACACAGATGAGTTTTCTTCAACCAATCTCCATCAATACAAAATAAAACATGCCTCTAAAACACCTCCAGAATCAAGAACCTTCAGAGGTACAGCATAGTGAACTCGGCCCAAAACTCCATGTTATTTTACTAGTGGCCAAGAAGGACACTGCCACACACTAACACATGGAGACAGCTCGATGAATGTCTTTAACCAAAGGAAACGAATCTTGAAAACAGGCTGCATCAGCCAAGCTCAAAGATAATAAATCGGCAACACTTGAGTGCTTACAAGTAGAAGAGAAGACACCAAGATTAGACAGGAGAGAGGAAAACAAAGAACGGCAATAAAGGAGAACTGTAACTGAAAAAGTGAAATACGTTACAAGGTGCCAAACGAGTTAACCCAGTAGCCCAACCAGCAATCATGTACAATGTAGACAGTAGTTCCAGAAACCCACCCCTAAACCGTATATGAAAAAGATCTAAACCGCGGTCACTTAATTATTTTAGGGTGGATGTCGACAAGAGGGGTTGAGGGCGAATGTCGACAAAAGTCGACATCCAGAGATAGAAGGTGACAATCAGCTGTTAATGGCGATAAAACTCACTGTCACGTCACAGGCATTCCCTCTGTGCTTGGAGGAATGCTAGACTCGTTGACTCGGCAACTAAACCTTGCGTGTGCGTGAGTTGTGAAATGTAAACAAAGGCAAGATGGCATCGACATGTCACAAGGGAGCAAAGCGAGTGCAGAAAAGAAAACACTCGGCAGACAATGTTTTGCGCATTATCGCTGAGTCGGACTCTGATTTTTCAGAATCTGATTTTATTGACAGTGATCAGGAGATCGAACAAGAGAGTGAGAAGCCGGCATCAGATGATCGGACACCAGCTGATGCCGCACCAGCTGATGGGCTGCCAGCTGAGCGCATTCGCGCAGCCGATGCACCTACGGCAAGGTTCGTGTGGGAGGAATACCCAGACATTAATCTGTGGGAGCTGAACTGGCTACCGGACTTCACAAGACGGCATGGCTTGCTGTTGGACACGACAGATCACCAGCTGCTGGGCTATTTCACGCTGCTCTCTCCTGATGCTGTTTTTCAGCTACTGTCAGACGAGACAAACAGGTAGGCAGAGAATTTTTTTGAATTGCAGGCTGCGCTTGCATCGCATTCTCGTTTTTCAAAGTGGAAACCCACAACAAAAGACAAGATGAAGTGCGCTGTGGCATTACAAATAGAGATGGGACAGAACTGGTGATGTAACTTCAGGGAGCATTGGTCCAAACGTGTTTTGTCCCCTGGTGGCTTTGGACAGGTTATGCTGCGTTATAATAGGTATGTGGTGCTGCAAAGTTTTATTCACTTCTGTGATACGAAGAAGCAAATCCCATGGGGTGAGCCAGGCTATAATGCCATGCATAAAGTTCAGCCCCTGCTTGACATTGTGGAACCAACATAGAAACAATTTTATCAGCCTGGCCGTGATTTGTCTGTGCATGAATCTATGATAAAATAAAAGGGATGCTTTTTTTTCTGCAAATATATGCCAGACAAGCCCAGAAAGTATGGCATAAAGGATTTTGTACTGGCAGAGGCAAACACTGGTTTCTGCCTGAAAGTAATTACATATACAGGAAAGAATTTCTTTCAAAGAGAAAACTGTCCCTTGATAAGTCAGGCTGTGCAGGAGCTACTTCAGGGCTATGAACATTTGGGTCATGTTGTGTACATTTGGACAATTTTTATACATGCCCAGAATTGTTCATAGATCTACAGAGCAGGGGAATTGGAGCTTGTGGCACAGTGAGGGTGAACAGGAGACACAGGCCAGACAGGCTGAAGAGGAAAAGAGGTGACAATACGGTTTTCATGCGGGCAGAAAACTTGGTGGCAGTGGCATGGCATGATGGCAAATGGGTGACTTTTCTCTCTACAGTACACACTAACAATATATGTTAGAAAGTGCAGCAACAGACAATTGAAAAGGAGGCACCAAAGCAACACGTATTGTAAGGAGTGCAATGTGGCAATGACTGAAATTGGCTGCTTTGAGCGAGATCAGACTTTGCTGTGTAAAATGTATGTGATATGTATGTGAAATCATAGAGTATGCAGGCTCATACAACATGCAAGACAGTAACATTTGTCAAAAGTCAATATTTTTGTTGATTTGATATGTTAAACAATTGCTTTGTGTTCTTTTTTTTTTAAAAAATGTTAGTTTTTGGAAAAATATTCAGCCCTGGGAGAAAAAAAAACAAAAAAAAAAAATTAGCCCTAAAAGAGTTAAATAAAAACACAGGAAAAAATCAACAGGTTCTGATTATGAGTGGGCAAACATGGAGAGAGCTAATAAATGTAAACAATCTCATCCTCACCCCAACCTTCACAATACAAGAGTCAATGTGGTGAAAATATGAAAAAACACATCTTAAGATAAATATGACATGCAAGCAAATATTAAACAATTGTGGCTTGAGGGTATGTGTACCATGAAAGGCTCATGTCCTGACCCCTCACAACCCGCAATGACTCTCTAATCACATGTGAATGTACACACACGAAATACACACATGAAAAAAAAAAAGGAAGTAGTCACTATGAATCAATATTCAGGAAAATGTCTAGGCAGTACTGGTATATCATACATAAAACAGTAAAAGCAGCCAAACACCAGTGACATGAAGGAGTCAAGGACACCGAGCGTCTGTTGAGGGTCAGTGAAATGCCGCTGCCCGATAGTGAAGGAAGTCTGAAGCTTTGTCAGACAAATCAGGAAAGCAGAAAGATCCATTTGTGGAGCCTTTTTGATCACCAGAGACGAGGTCTTGTGGGGTTGGTGTGGTGTTGACTGAATAATTGGGAGTAAAAGTAGACCTTCCATCCTTCAAAAGTTTCATTTGAATTTTTGTGTGCATCTTTCAACATAGTAACTCAGTCAGACTGGACGTAGACATGTCACTTTGCCTGGTATGTAGTCTGTGTGCCCGGCCTGAAATTAGAAATGGTTGAAAACCAAAAAAGCCATTATTTCTTCATAAGGCCAAACATTTTCCCACTCTTATTATATGGAACTCCAATAATTCTGATGTTTCCTCTCCTTGAGCCATCTTATTGTCTGTAAAGTTTCTTATGGAGAGATTGGGTCTCAACATAAAAGAAATGTATTCTCTGTGTCATGCTGCTCCACTTGAGTACAGACCAGAATAAAAACTGACAGGAGTTTCTGCTTTTCGTTTCTAATTTCTACAATATCACTATGAAGGTCAGATAACCTCCTCTCTTCTGATGCATTCAAGGTCACACTTAGAACTCCATTTTGCTCCGATATAAAGGCCTTCAGTTGATTAAGAGTAGAAACTGCTCCAGAGTTATCAGCCGCCATGCCAGCCTCAAACTCATCTGGGCTTTCTTCATTGGTCTTGAATGCAAAGAACCAGGGTGTGTCTTCCAATCTGAACAAGTCATGTGTCACACCAAAAACCACAAAAGGTATGTTGATGCTCTGATGAGACCATTTTTTAGATTACAAAACAGTAATTGCAGGATAGTGTCATGGAGTACTCTTACAACACAGCCATTATTCAAATAAGCATCATGCCGACTACTAAATGAAAAATGTATACAACAATAGCTCATTTAAATCACTAAAGCAATAAAGAAGAATGAAGTGCAGTATTAATACACTGACACACAGGAGCACCAGTAATCTAGGAGAAAATTATATGATGAAGAAACCCGAGATCTGAGCCATTACTTGTATCAGTGTCTGCTCTGGATGAGGAGTGGCAGGTGAAACCAGGACTGGTCAGCTTTATCACACACCAGTCTCACTTATACAGCCCTTTAGAATATTCATGGATGTGCATTATGTTAAATGAAATTAAATGTGTTGTGTTTTACTGTGTATTAAAATTTAAAACGAATTCATACATGTAAACGAAGTCTTATTTAAATTATTCATTCTGTGGGTTTTTATTAAAAAATTGCAGGTGTTTGTCACCTTCTTGATTAACTTCATTCACATCAGGAGATGTTCCTGCTAAAATTACATGAAAGGCTTCATTCTTCAACTTGACAATTTCCCTTACTATTGCTATCCTCTAAAGACTGTTGGGGCTGTCATCATGACAAACACCAACAAGCTCCTGTCCAGAGCGCCTTACAGTGGCCTTTACTCCGGAGTTCTTGAACGTGGTCAATTCATTTTCTACCACTTTGATAATAATGTACACCGTAAATAGTATAACAGCAAAGATACTAACTGAGAAAAAAATAATCAGGTGATAACAAAACTATAAGCCAAAGGGAGAACTGAAAGTCAAACTGAAAGAAAGCACACCATTCTTAAAGAAATCAGAAGGAAAACAACCTGTTTGAAAAAGCACAAACACAGGACTTCTTCTGCACTTTCAAATACTCCAGAAATGCCCAAGCCAACCTTAACACAATCACCAATATCATGCCATAATAATCACATGATTATTATGGAGTAAATCTTTACTAAACACAACTTGATACTCATGACAAATCAATAAATAACATTAACATTCTAACACACCAAGACTTCTTAAGTGCGTATGTAAAAAAGTCCCATGAAAATCTAAACTCCACCTTTCAATGTCTTTCTCTTTCCATCAGCTGAAATACAGCACTAGCTGAGCAACCTGAACATTTACTATTAAATGATAGACAAGTCAAAGCTGGAGAAATTAAAACTTAAACAATACTAAAGTAAAGCACAAAAAGGCCTGCTATAAGAGAAAGGGAGATGAAGCAATACATAAAGTGAAGAGCTAAGGCAACAACAAGTCTTTAATTTTCTCTCAGGTGACTGCAGCTCTATTAGAACAATCAGGATGATAACAGGCCATTCAGCCCAGCACAGCTCACCAGTCCTATCCATTTAATTCTTCTAAAATAAAATAAAGTCGAGTTTTGAAAGCTCCTAACCTCCTACTGTCTACCACACTTCTTGGCAGCTTATTCAATTTTCTGTGTAAAGAAGATCTTAATGTTTGTGCAAAATTTACCCAAAACTGGTTGCCAACTGTGTCTCCGTGTTCTTGTACACATTACAACACAAACAGGCCAGACACATGACTGTTAGCTAAAGATGCACAGAGATGGACACTCGGTTGGATTAAGCAGCTCCGAGAATGTATTGCATAAAATCGATAAATCTGTAAAGCAGTTTAAATTCTAAGAAAATGTTTGTGAACCCTTTGGAATCTCCTGAATTTTTGCCTGAATTTCTCCTGAGAATGTGGTCTGATCTTCAACTGCACTACAAGCACAGACAAACACAATCAACCTGAACTCACAACACACAAACAACTGGACTGTCAATGCTGAACTTGTCATTTAAACCTTTACAGTCCAGTCAAGTCAGGTGTTCAACCAATGAGAGGAGACTGGAGGTGTGGCTTTGAGGCACTCAGACAAATAAAAGGAAAGTAATATGGGTTTTTGCAAACCCGTCTCTTCTCGATAAAGATCTGGGGCCTCATGTATAACGCCGTGCGTAGAACTCACACTATAACATGGCGTAAGCACAAAAGCGGGATTGTGCGTATGCACAGAAAAATCCAGATGCAGGAATCTGTGCGCACGCAAACTTTCACGTTCTTCCACTACATAAATCCCGATCAGTGTGAAAAGTAACGCACGTGCACGCGCCTTCTGTCCCGCCCCAACTCCTCCCAGAATTACGCCTCTTTGAATATGCAAATCAATATAAATAGCCTTCTGTGAAAAGACAATGGGAAAAGCACATGGGGAAAATATAAGAATTGCAGCGAATACCAAGTGGAGGCAAAGGAAAAACGTACTATTTGTTGGTTTAAACAGTGGTATAATCAACAAAAGGAAGCTGATCGAGTGATAGAGTGTCGGAAAAACTCGAAAGATCAAATTCACAAAGTCGCACAGTGCCCGAAATAAAAAAGAAATCACATATCAAAGTCGCCGTGAAAAGGCGAGTCGTAGCCCACCGTCTGAGTGTCATATGAAAGCGTATTAGGGTACAAACAAAAAACATAGGCACACAGTGGGAAAAAAGCACGAAATGTCAACTTTAATCTCGAATTTCCACTTTAATCACGTAGTTTATTTTGCCATTAAAGTAGAACATCATAAACTTCATCTTAAAATCATTTATTTTACTAGTTTCTCAAGTAGCACGTTAAATGCTTTGTTCTGTGTTTGATCTTCTATGTGCTCTGTGTGTGTGAATCACTACGTGCTTCCGTTCTTTCTCTTTCTCCAACAGGACACAGAATCCATTACATTCGTGATATTACAGTTCTCTGAATAATTAAAATACTGAGATGTATACGTGATATCATTTTCATGATAATAGGAATGAAAGCATGTTATTAAACATGGGAACACGGTGGTGCAGTGATTGTTCATATCTCACGCAAGAGGCTTGCTGCGCCATGTGCGACCTTCGATGAAATAATTTATTTCAGAAGTACTGTCTCTTTCAAACATACTAACCTCCAATTCCTGTCCTTACTTTTCTTTCTCCAAATACCCAATCACCACACAATCAGCTCTGTAATAGACGTTAAGCCATCTGTAAGCTTAGAACGCCGATTCTTCAAAACTTTTAAGGAACATTGAAATATCTTCATAGTACATGTTTAATTATTCTGTTCGTCTATCCTTCCAGTGTCACGTCAGCACCAGCAAGAATACAGCGCAAGGCAGGAGCTATCCTTGAACTAGCTATACGCTGTGGCACCGTGTCCTCACATGTTTAATTATTAACAATACAGATTATTTAAATGAAGTTAAAGTTTTATCTGTATACTATAAGCAACATATTTTGCTGCATTTCATCTTAAAAATGATATTGTCATCATGCGCGCTTTATAAAGTAGCGCAGGTTGTGCAATATTATAACTGTAGTGTAAGTTTACAGTGAGGTGATTGTACTTATAAGTACAAACAGTTCTACAAGGAGCACTTGATGGACTGATTGAGTGCGTTTATAGTTCTTGGGATGAAACTGTTTCTGAAACGCGAGGTCCTTACAGGAAAGGCTTTGACGCTTTTTGCCGTGGTTGAGGTAGTGTGTACTTGAAACTGTATACCGATAATTCTCTTTCCGATCAGCTGCTGCTGTGATTCACACTCAGATACAGTGATATAAATACTCCGAGTGGTGCAGTGAGAGTAATATGGAAAAAGATGATCCGCAGTGGCAACCCTTAACGGGAGCAGCAAAAAGAAGAACAAGATGCAGTGAGCGTAACAACGCTAAAGTAGTTATGGTATTTGGAAAACTATGGCTATTCCCTGGACCATTATATTGCTACAGGTTAATTACAATCAGATGCATTACACTAATAAACAATATGCAGTTAATTTCAGTGGATTTATAAAGCCGCGTCAGGAATGTGGAGCTAAGAAAGAAAGGATGAGCACACAGGAACAGTAGTTTGACCATTCTGTGGACCATTATATTGTTACAGGTTAATTACAATCAGATACATTAAATTTATGAACAATATGCGGTTAATTTCAGTGTATTTGATAAAGCCGCCGCCGTGGATGTGGATCTAAGAAAGGGTAACCACACAGGAACAGTAGCACTGCTTTGACGCTGGGTGCAGCCAGTCTGCAAAACCGAGCGGAGAAATTGCGTATGCCAAGGTATGAGTTACCGTGGAAATGTGCGTGGCTTTATGGCAAGTTTAGGTTTTATACATCGCGATTTGAGCGTGTAAACGTTCGTAGGCAACATTTCTGTGCGTATGCACCGTTTACACATGAGATCCCTGCTCTTGAACATACAGAGCAAGAACAAACGAAATGTAACAGACAACAGGAGACCATTCATCAGTCCATCAAGCTTGTTAGTTTAGCTAACACTTAAGCTGTCCCAACATCACATCAAGATAATTCTTAAAGATTGTCAAGAGGAGATAATAAAGCGAGAAGAGAAAAAAAGCTGGGAAGTTATAACAAAGGGCAATAAAAGTAAAGCTGGGAGAGCAAATACAGGTATTTAAAAGAACATCTTAGCTTATTTAGTGCTTTCAATATTTTTCATATTTTATATCAGAGAGGTTTATATTTGATATCAGAGAGGTGGTCCTTCAGTTGTTTACTGACATTTGATGAGTGCTTTATTATAACTATTTAAGCCAACAATACATTTTGGGCCTTTGCATGCTGAAGCCTCCTGTTGAGTTTGGGGTCAGGCTGCCTGGGTTGAGACCTATCTAAAGATTGCCTAGTGAAGGTCCTAAGGCCTCATTTATAAAGCTTGCATACACATAAAATTGGACTTGAAACGTGTGTATGCATCCTCCCATACAAACCTCATGATTTACTACAGAAACTTAACAGGTGAACAATCGTATTTACAGTAACTCTGACCCTTACATACACTACATTTTACAGAAACTGGGAAATGATGACACCCTCAATCAAAAAGGAAAAGGCAGCCAAACTAGCTAAATGACGACTCACAAGAATAATTCAATTCACCAAGCTGTTGTTATAATGTGCGTTGATGTGACAAACATGACACCTCAAAAATTATAGCTATGATGTACAAACTGCATTTTAGTTCCCAATAAGAGAGCAAATAATATATATTTGCACTGAAAAAAATTCTACTTTGTTATCACTTTATATCTGCTAGTTGATGTCACTTCTCAGGGAACTAGCCGACAGCTCAACAGTATCTCAGCCAAGCTTCACTCCATTACGCCTGCTGTGCTGAAAGCCATTAACTGACTGCTGATGCACTACATCTCGTTTTCGAACAGGGTGGGTGTACACACATAACAAATGACATTTTTGCCAACACAAAAAGTCAATCTGCAGCCATGTCCAGCTCTCCTAACACAACTGGAACACTTTACTGCACTCATATTGCAAAAAGGGCACCTAGCAATATCAAAGCTGCTTTTGTTAACCGTAAGCAGTGACATTCCATTAATACACAGGTCATCAAAGATGTGGCTGACAAATGTCACGTCTCCATGGCCTCACTCAAACCACGATTCATTTATTTTGAAACAAAGTAGCTTTGACAGATGTGATGTTGCTTTACATGGTGAAGTATGCATCGGTGTAGTAACCTACTGTACTCTCAGTGTTTCATATGACCTGACCTATTCATTATAACAGCAATCATGTCATTACATGTGCCAGGTGACAGTGGCTTCCTGCACAGACAGTTTTGCCTTACACCTTTCCTGAACCCCAGAGCAGAGAGGAGAGACACTGTAACTACATGTGTGATCTTTCACTCTCAGATGAAGAGCAAAGCCAGATATTCTTGAATGCAGGTGATGGGGTCTTAAAGGTTGAGGAGGAAGAGGCTGATCTACCAGCCCATTAAGTTCTGCAGCATCATGATTGCATACAGAGGGGACATATTAGCAGACTCCATATGTGAATGTTTTCAGGGTGGCACTTAAAGGAGTGATCACATATACATATTTAAAAAGTGACTATGATTTACAAAAAGTACATTTTGTAGTAATGTGCATACATCCGGTTTATAAATCTTATAAATATTTTTCTGGACATACACATTTTTTTTTTGTTTTGTGTGCACATATATTCATGCTCAATTCCATGCAAAGTTTTATAAACGTCACCCCTGGTCTGATGTGTGGGTCTTTTGAAGGCCTGAATCCCCATGTCACCATGTGTGTGTCCCCAGATCACAGTGGTCTGAAGGTAAAAGATCACTGGACACCATTGCTATCAGCTCATGGTAGAATCACAGTTTAGGGCTTTTTTTACTTCTGCAGGACCAGGACAGGATGCCATCATCAATGTAGCACTGAATTAAAAATTGTTACAAAGAAATCTGATAGGAGATGTCATGGTAGTGAAAGCTTGAGAGAAGTTAGGGAATGAAAAAGACAATCAGCTGAAACAAAAGAAGAAGTCAACAAGAGAAAGGCTTAAACAGAAGAAAGCTGGTGTTCCAAACCAGCCAATTAGAACAGCTTAGGATTCATTGGCTTTACCTGAAGTCAGCTGATCATTGAAGGAATCCCTGAGACATCAAGGAATTGAAAACTTTCGAAACGATGAATAGACAAGAAATTGAACCCTGAGTAGCAGCTGCGGGAAATGTTTGGTGAAGGTCATTGAAGCTAAAGGGGGATCAGAAAGTTTCTAAAGACAGGGGGTCACAAACTGGACTGTTCCCATGTTTAAACAATGTATTCAGGAATGACAAGGGTCTCATTGTTTGTTATTAGTTTAAGACGACTGTGTCTGTCTGTTTTGGGGGACTTAATTGAAGATCAGACCACAGAATTAGGAGGAATTATTACAGAAATGAAAGAAATTCCAAAGGGTTCACAAACTTTTTTTTTTTTTTTTTTTTACCTAAGACAGGCTTAGAGTGTTTTAATAATGTTACAAACAATAATGGAAGAAGTGCAGACTCCTAAACCCTGTAAAACGTAGTGAAATTGCTGTGTTTAATATAGTTTGAATGTTTGTCTAAGTTTCTTTAAAAAACGCACAAGTCAGCAATTTCAGGCACATAACCCTGACCGTAAAACGTGCACCGATTGTTATTTTTCACTTACTTGTTTTAGATGACGTCTTAGGTGATGTCTGACCTTCCTCAGTCCTAGGGGATGAAATTCCTTCAGTCGTCTTTGTGTCAGACTGTAATGATTCATATTTTACATTGATAGAAGACTCCGGAGATGAAGAATGTCTGCTATGAGAAGAGACTAACCCGCTCACTGCTCCATCTTGATCTCCATAATGAAGGTCATCTTTCTTGTCACTCTCAGTACACATACAGTTGTGAATCTTGGTGCTGACACACTCCTCTTTAATATTCACTGATCTCAGTTCACTGTCCTCTTCCTTGATGTCCAGACTCTCCTGTTTGGGGTGGACACTCTCCCACTCACAGTCCTCCTCCTTAACATTTATGGTCCTCTCCTCCATGATATTCAGGTCAGCCTCACACGTCTCCTCTTTCACATCCATTTAAATGTTACAGTAAATGGCAGAATTTTATCTCTCTGTGGAAAAAAACAGGAATCAATTCCATTAAAACTGCATCATTCAGATCTAAAGACATTTGATTTTTATAACATCCTGTTAGTTAAAGCTGATGTCAAGTCAGACAGTCCATAGCAATCAGACAGTAACTCATCACTTTCATGTAACATTAGGTGAAATATGAGTTTGGGAATGAAGGGAGGGCCCAACAGGCTAGAAGAAGAAGAAGGCCATCTTGCACAGTTGTGTGTCAACAGTATTCACTACTTTGATTGAACATGCAATACTGTTAGGGTCACAGAATTTTGTTAATAGTTAATGTGAAGGAAGGTTTATACAAGTTAGGCCTGAGGATTATGTTAAAAAACAGGGGCATATGAAGGAGGAACTTAAAATCGCTGGTCAACTTGTCTAATGTGAAACTGCCCCAAGCTTACAAAATCCAAAATCATTATTTAAGTCACAGCCTTCATTTACATAATCTTAGTGAGATGGCGGCAGTTGGCGGTATGCTTGGGTCACAGATTTGCGCCGAAACACAGGAGGTTGTAGAGAGACAGGAACGTTATTCAAACACTGCAAACAAACATTTGTCTCTTTTTCAAAAGTTTAAACTGTGCTCCATGACAAGACAGAGATGACAGTTCTGTCTCACAATTAAAAGAATGCAAACATATCTTCCTCTTCAAAGGAGTGTGTGTCAGGAGCACAGAATGTCACATAGATAGAGAAAACAATCTCTAGCAAACAAATCAATAGGGCTGTTTGGCTTTTAAGTATGCGAAGCACCGCGGCACAAAGCTGTTGAAGGCGGCAGCTCACACCCCCTCCGTCAGGAGCAGGGAGAGAGAGAGAGAGAGAGAGTTTGTTTTTCAGTCAAAAATCAATACGTGCCCTTTGAGCTTTTAAGTATGCGAAGCACGTGCAGCATGTCGTTTCAGGAAGCAGCTGAACAAAAGATACCAACGTGAAGATAATCTTTCAGCATTTTTAGATGAGCGTCCGTATCGTCTAGGTGTGCGAACAGCCCCCCTGCTCAATCCCCATACGTCAGGATCACAGATTGTCAGCGCAAGAGAGAGAGAAAAGTAAGCAATCTAGCTTCTCAGCCATCTGCCAATAGCGTCCCTTGTATGAAATCAACTGGGCAAACCAACTGAGGAAGCATGTACCAGAAATTAAAAGACCCATTGTCCGCAGAAATCCGCGAACCAGCAAAAAATCCGCGATATATATTTAAATATGCTTACATATAAAATCCGCGATGGAGTGAAGCCGCGAAAGGCGAAGCGCGATATAGCGAGGGATCACTGTACTACTGGATAATTCTGCAAGCCAAGTTGTACTTGTTTTATTTGTTTTCAATACAGTGTAATATACCTGGGTACTGTGTAATAGTGTGACGACATGTTTTCAAACCCCGTCTTAAGTTATATAGCACATTAAATGCTTTGTGTTAAGTGATTCTTAAACTGACTTCTTCTTGCACTAAGAGGAGGCGCCGGCAGCGAACCCCGCACAGAATACATTCACTTCATGATCTTCCTTCTCTCTGAACATTTAGAATGCTAAAATAAATACTTAATATAATTTTCATGGTGAAATGCATTAAAGCATGCATTAATCATATGGGGGCACGGCGGCGTGTTTTTCTGGTGGGTTTACTCGGCGCTTCAGTTTCCTTTCAAAGTCATGTAGGATGTGGGGTTTTGTTGTGCTATATTGACCCTGCTAGTGTATGTTTTGCTTATATTCATCCTTTGATGTGCTCGCAACTCTGAATGGATGGCATAATTAAATATGTATAACGAAGATATTTTTAAAGTTCTGAACACTCCGTGGGCTAAGTTTATAATTAGTTATAATTAGTTTTAATTTCACAAAGACATTTATCGTGTGGTGATTGGTTATGTGGAGAAAGAAAAAGGACGGATAGGAACTGGGGTTTTAGTACGTCAGATAGAGACAGCACGCGTGCAATAAAGAAAGCCCGCTCAGAAGAACATGCATTGAATTCTGTGTTCGTGTCTCCGACCACCAGATCACAAACCCAACATTTATACAATATTTAAGTTAAACCTGTGCGATACCCATTCATACATCCAGTTTTTTGGAGCCTCGTCACACCTGCGATAAAGTTCTCTACACTGAACATAATAGTCTAAATGCCTCTTTGTATGGTTGAAAATATATTGTCAAAATTATAGTTTAAGTTTTTGCAAAATTTGTTCAATAAAAAGGTTCTATATTTTGACTGCATCTGTCATGCAATGTGGTACCTTCTCCATTAGTGCCACCCCCTTCAAAACTATCACTTTATAGGGCAATGAAAAACTGTATTAATACTTGTGTGCACATTAAAAAAATTATGTACAATACTCTTGACAGTGGAATAGGTTATTCTTAGCCAGTAATTCCAGTGGAAAATGTGGTTAACATCCACTCATGCATGGGGAAAAAAATACTATTGAATACCGTGAAACCAGGATAATTTAGAAAAATACCGTGATATAGAATTTTGGTCATACCGCCCACCCCTAATTGACCTTCACGAATATTCTGATTAAATGAAAGTGGGTCTTGGCCAGAAGAAGGATGCCAGTCCTAACAGTGGTGTTCACCTAAGAGTGGCACATGGGGTGACCCACACAGCCGGGTTGGCTCAGAATGATAAAGTCACATGTATAAGTAGCCAAATGGACCTTAACCTCACCACCGTGGTCCACCGCAAAACAAATACAAAGAGAAGTTATTGGGGTATAGGAAGGAAACCAGAGTTCCTGTACAGGGCAGGAGCCAGCGATAAACCACCATAGGGTACACTTACATTCAAGTCCACAACCACACCAAGACAAGTTAGACTTGCCAGGCCACTAAACCTGAGCATCTTTAGAGAAGTGGAGAAAACAAGAATAAAAGAGCAAACATGGAAACTGCATAGAGACTTAAAAAAACAGGCTGAGATTCAAATTCATGCTGACAGAACTGTAAGGCAGTAACACAAACCACAAATCTCTATTAACTTGTCTAATACTCACTAACAGACATTACTGGTTTGGCTTTAGCACTGAAACATGGGAGTTTGTCATATTTGATACAAGTTAAATGGGAAAAAAGACACACATTTAAGTGTCTATTCAAGCAATGCATGTAAATGTCGGCATTGGGTTAAGCAGGTTTGAGGCCGTGTGTGTAAATACAGATACTGTTGTTCACAGCTCGTATTCTCTAAGACTCTTCTCCACGGTCATGGACTCCAGTTCGTTTTTCACCTTTAATTAATCTGACTCCTAACTATTCTTTTAATGGTTGGCCGCTCACCACCTCCGTGACTGTCATTAAACTGGACACCGCGGAGGAGTAGCATCCACCTGCAGAACCACAGCACCATACGTCACCGCAGTTTTAGACCCAGAAGTGGCATCACCTTCATTTCAGGACTGACTTCGTAAAATTACTTTTGGAAGGTTTCGGGAGGTCTCAGCAAAGCCTGGAAAGTAACGTCGGGTCAAAGACCCGTTTCGAAACCAAATAATACGAATCATTGTGAAGTTCAGAGGGTTTCTGCCATCATGTCGTGTCACACATCAAACTAAACAATAAGGATCATTTCTGGGAAATACATTATTAACATTTACGTTGTGTTTGGGTCTGTGTGAACCATTTAACATGTCGACAAAATTAAAATCATCAAGATCTGTGTTAATTGAAAATAGTTTATCGTTTACATTCATGAAACAAACAATACAATATAATTATAATGTTTATACCACGTTAGAGTTTAGTGAAACGTTAATAATAAAAGTGACATTTTTTAAAATGTACTATGCGTGTGTGCAATATTGTTCTAAACCAATTTAGAATAAACATTTAAGCCAATCTAATATTTTTAAACATGTGAAGAAAACAGCAATACATATTCTACACTGAATTATGCAATATATTAATTGCCTTATATACAACTGCTCTAGTTTTTGTCACTTATTATTATAAACAATGGGCCATCAAAAGAAAAAAATAAAAATACTAATAAGAACACAATTTATTTATACAGCACCCTACCCAAAATTCAAAAAGAACAACAGGACCTAAATAACATTGACTACAAATAATATCTCCACTAAATAAAGATAAATACAAGATATACAAAATATTCAAATAGAATAACAGACAATAATGCAGACTAAAATACAACATATAATACTACAAAAAAATCTTGAATAAATAACATAAATTGTGATAAAAATTCAAACCCTGAGTACCTGGACAGACAGAGGGGGTAAACTGAAAGAAGGGGCAGAATGTCAGGTCTGTTTAATGTCTTCCTAAACAAATGAGTTAAAACAAATGAATGGAGTCAGCTGATGTCAGTAATGTTGGGAGGTCATTCCACAGTCAGGGCGCTATATACAGCTGAAGGCCCTGCTGTCACCCACAGAGTGCAGGTTAGTGGGGGGCACAGAATGAGAGGACCTTAGTGGCAGGTCAATAACAGAATTTAATATTCAGTCCTGTAAGACACAGGGAGCAGTGAAGGTGCAGCAGGATGGCTGGGATGTGAACGCTGTTGGTGGTCCGTGTCACGACTCTTGCAGTTGAGTTTTGAATCAGCTGGAGCTGTGATATAAGATTATCCATATTACTAACCGAGAATGCTAAACCGGATGATGGACGCAGGCACATCCGGCCATGGGCCGTAGCTGCAAAAAGACGTACTGCGCCGGCGCAACAAACAGTCCGCGAGAGTCGGCTGAGGACCCGAGAAAGGCGGACAAAAGAGGGCGAGAGAGGCGGATGAGGGTCCGCGAGAGACGCAGGCGCAAAAAGAGTCCGACAAGAGCACAGAAAACAGGAGTGAGCACATACAGAAAGGAGTCACAAAAATGAGGCTCAACAAGCACCAAAATAAGGAAAAAAAACATTAAAGAGTACTCAAACGAGGGGAAAGCACGAAACACATTGCACACAAAACTAAACACACCAAAAAAAAAAGAACAGACGAGCGCACAATAGCAAGGCACGACCATACCCCCGCCACCCTACAGGCACGGGACGGGACACACACCAAGAGGGGGATTCAACAAGCCCATGGAAGACCAAAAAAAAGAACACAAAACCACCCCACAGACCCTACAAGCAAGGGACGGGACACACACAAAGAGGGGGATTCAAACAAGACACAGGAACACAAAAAGAAACAAAACGCTCGCGCAACAACGATCCCCCCCACACATCCATAAGAAAAAATGTCTCGACTCCAAAAACGCAAAGCTCAACTAAAGCTTCTATCTAACGATGTACCTAAAAGTAAAAACTTTATGAACTGCATTAGATCCTACAATAGTTCATTTGCTTTTGCATATACCGGAGTAAATATCAGGCCACCAAAAGGCAATGGACCATACTACTTTCGCATATGTGCACAAATACTGCATCGCATTGGAACAGTGCACCCTGAAACAAATCAACAACGCAAATATGCACAAATCTACATCCTAGATCCACATTACACAATCTATCAATCAAAGTGCTGCATCGCAACAGGCACGGATTCAAAACGAAACACCTCCCATCTCAGACATACGTTAATGGCAGCGAAGGCTACAACGGGCTTCTCACACAGCACAGGCAAATCGATTACAGCTCCAAAACAACACGTCCCAAATACTACACATGCAACAACGCGCCTCTCAAACGGCACAAGGAAAACATACACCAGGAAAATTCATTCGGATTAATGAATGTCATTTGCAATCATTGTCATTCAGTTCACTTCCCTGAAGAAACAACTGGCAATACAAGTTATACATTTACACGTTGTTGTCAAAAGGGTCAAATTAGACTGCCTTCTTTACATTCATATACTGAATATCTACAGAAGATTCTAACTGACGATGTACCTAAAAGTGAAATCTGTATCAACTGCATTAGATCCTACAAATCGGTATCCACTATGAACATTAACGGTGGCACTGCACGTGACATCCGTCTTGAAAAAATGTTGTTTATTGATGAATGTTTAATGACATGAAGTCACTTACTCAACACCATTCATAAACTTCTACAAACGTTTATGAATAATAATATTCGATTTGGAGGAAAGGTACTTTTATGAGGAGGAGATTTTAGACAGTGATTAGCTATTCTTCCAGATGCCATGCACTCAGCTATTGTTCAGTGCACCTTAAAATACGCAGACAATTGGCATTGCTTTAAAACAATACAGTTGGTACAAAACATGCGATGTCCAGATCCAGAATATAACAGTTGGCTGATACAACTGGGAAATGGTACACTCACAAATACAGATGGACTTCACCCAGATATTATTTCCATTCCACAATCCTTTATCTCAGACGACTTAGTAAAAGAGATATTTGGAACAGCAATCACATTAGACCAAATACCCCTGTTAACACAACGCACTATATTATGTCCAAAAAATATTAATGTTAATCACATTAATAACCAAGTCATTTCATTACTTCCTGGAGAGACACAGATCTTTCTAAGCTCAGACAAAGTTGACTCTGATGACGACAATGAACATATAAATTTCCCCTTAGAATATTTGAACACTATTAACCCTGCCGGATTACCACAACACGACCTTGCCCTTAAAAACGGAACAATAATCATGCTATTAAGAAACCTTAACACAAAACAGGGTTTATGCAATGGCACACGGTTAGTCGTCAACACCATGACACGCAATGTTATTCAAGCAACAGTTCTTACAGGATCACATGCTAACAATACTGTTCTCATTCCTAGAATTGACCTTACAAGTTCTGAGCTAGAATTACCTTTTACATTGAAACGCCGACAGTTCCCCATTAAACCTGCATTTGCCATGACCATCAACAAATCACAAGGACAAACCATGGACAAGGTTGGCATCTACCTCTCTGAACCCGTTTTTGGACATGGACAACTTTATGTTGCCTTCTCACGTGTTCGCCGTTCATCTGACGTTAAAGTTAAAATTATAAATAATCCATGCCAAGGAAGACTCATTCAAGGACAAGACACCATCTTTACTGCTAATGTTGTGTACAAAGAAATATTCCAATAAAACATTAATATATGACAAACACTCTATTTGTTATTTCTATGGGCATCATCCAAAGCTGCACACTATTCTATATCTAATTCATACATCTGACTCTTTCTCATGTCCCAACGCCAGGGGTTGGCGAGCGAAGCGAGCAGGGGGCGGAGCCCCCTAGTATTATTATAAAATTAAGATAATTTATAATATAATAATTAAGTTAAGGCATGAGGGTTGCCCTGGACATGACATAAGCTACATAGGGTCTGACAATGGGTCCAAGGATTTCATTCTGATACCTAATGGCAGTCAAAGTGCTGCTGTCCAGCCTGTAGAGGTCTGTGTGCCCCTTCATGGATATGCCTCCCCTGACCATCACTGATCCACCACAAAACCTGTCAGCTGAATGATGTCACAGGCAGCATAACGTTTTCCATGGCTTCTCCAGACACCTTCACGTATGTCACATGTGCTTAGGGTGAACCTGCCCTCATCTGTGAAAAGCACTGGATGCCCACCAGTGGTAGACCTGCCAATTCTGGTATTCTATGGCAAATGCCAATCAAGCTCCACAGGGCCCACTAAAGGATGTCGGGCCCTCAGATCACCCTCATAAAGTCTGTTTCTTTTTGTCAGAGGTTACAGACATTCACACCAGTAGCCTGCCTGCTGGAGGTCATTTTGTAGGCTCTACCAGTGCTCATCCTGTTCCTCCAGACCTGCTGATGGGTTAAGGACCTTCTCCGGCCCTGTCCTGCTCCCCTAGAGTAACTGCCTGTCTCTTGGAATCTCCTCAATGTCCTTGAGACTGCGCTGGGAGACGCAGCAAACCTTCTGGCAACGACATGTATTGATGTTCTATCTTGGAGAAATTGGACAACCTGTGTAACCTCTGTAGGTCCAGGTATCACCTCAGTAGTGACACTGACCGTAGCCAAATGCAAAACGAGTGACAAAACAGATGAGGAGGGAAAAATGTCAGTGGGCTCCCTCCACCTGTTAAACCATTCATTCCTGTTTTGGGGGTCGTCTCATTGCTGCCCCTCTAGTGCACCAAAGCAGCTGAAACTGATGAACAAGCCCCTCTGCTACTTAACTGACCAGATCAATAGCCCTCAAGTTTCATTGACTTGATGCTATACTCTCATTAAAAAGTGTTCCTTTAATTTTTTGAGCAGTATATTTTAATGTAATATTGTGGTTTTATAAGTCACTACACAAATTACTGAAATACACTCAATGATAGTTTTGGATATCCTCTCACACTTCACAAATGCAGTAGTTTACAAACTTCATATTTTGATTTTTCTTTGAGAAGCATGAAAAATTATTGAGTTGAATCTCAACTTATGATTACATTTTTGCTACGTATGTACTATTGAGGGACTTTTTTTTTTTTTTTTAATCAGATGGTCACTTTATTTTAACAAGCAATGTATAAAAAATAACCTGTTTACTCTTTACCCTCAGATCACATTCTATTTGTTTATCAAGCAGAACTGAATATTTTCATTTTCTACACAATACTGTAATAACTGTACAGTTCACACAGTGAGACACACAAACACACTCACTATACACACACACTACTGGTGCCGTCATTGGTTCCCCTGTGGATTGGACTGTTGAATCGACACAATGGCAGTACATGCTGAGGTCTTTGTCACATGTCGTCCCAGTAGCATGTGAGGTGTCACCAGTGGTTTACTCTGCTCCTCAAGAAGGCTCTGTCTCCTTCTCCCTGTTCCAGTCTCGGTTCAAGGTTGTTGAGATTACAAAAGTATTTTTCCCCCCAAGATGTTCAATATGTTGAAAAAATTGTGTGTGGCCAACATCCAGTGTAATGTTTTGTCTAAATTCTCGACTCCTGTTTTTGTAGCATTATAGTCCATTATCATTTCTGGTCATGGCATCTCCTATCCCAGTGCAGATCACATTGTGCACCAAGGATGTGTCATTTGTTTAGACAAACGTGAAGGTCTTCACCTGCCTGTTCTGTGTGGCCAGCAGTTGAGATGGGAGCTCTGGCTTATTTTTCCTTATTGTGCTAAGCATTGTTACCTTCCAATTGAGGAGCTCCTGTCCCAGTTTCTGTAAAAGTTATTGCATATGGCGTTGTGGCCATGCAGCTTATGTCATGTCCAGGGTAACCCAAATGCCTTAATTTATCATAGCAGTTCCTCCATCTGAATTCCCTTTGTTAATGAAATGACATCCTCTGCTCTTCTGTATCTCTGTGCTTCCCCTTGAGCAAGTTATTCGTAGCTTTGGTCTGGGTGATCATTTTTATACAGATGATGCTTAGATCTATTTCAGTGTTAAAAGTGACACTTCATCACAGCTTTCTCAGCTCACAACTTGCCTCAGTGAAATTAAAGTAAACTTAAAACCTGAACAGAGCAAAACTCTTTCAAATTACAACACAACTGAACTTCTGCAAAGTGGCACTAAAGTGTAACTGAAGAAAACAAGCAACGCTTCAACCATTCTGGGTGATGATCTCATCAGACCTTCTTTCACTGCAAAGAATCTCAGTGTCACTTTGATTCGTCCTTTTCTTATTTCACCCTGTAAACCACATTAAGAAACTTTCTTACTTCCACCTGTGTCACATTTCTTATGTTTGCTCATTCCTCTCCTTCTCTAATGCTGAGAAGCTTGTCCCTGTTTTATCACATCCTGCATTGATTATTGTAAGTCACTGCACCTTCACTGCTCCCTGTGTCTTACAGGATTGAATGTCAAATTCTGTTCTTGACCTGCCACTAAGGTCCTCTCATTCTGTGCCCCCCACTAACCTGCACTCTGTGGGTGACAGCAGGGCCTTCAGCTGTATATAGCGCCCTGACTGTGGAATGACCTCCCAAAATTAATGACATCAGCTGACTCCATTCATTTGTTTAGGAGGACATTAAACAGACCTGACATTCTGCCCCTTCTTTTAGTTTACCCCCTCTGTCTGTTCTGCTACCCAGGGTTTGAATTTTTATCACAATTTATGTTATTTGCTTAAGATTTTTTGTAGTATTATATGTTGTATTTTAGTCTGCATTATTGTCTTTTATTCTATTTGAATGTTTTGAATATCCTGTATTTATCTTTATTTAGTGAAGATATTATTTGTAGCCAATGTTATATAAGTCCTGTTGTTCTTTTTGAATTTTGGGCAGGGTGCTGTATAAATAAATTGTGTTATTAGAATTTTTCTTTTGATGGCCCGTTTTATAATATTAAGTGACAAATACTAGTGCAGTTCTATATAAGGCAATTAATATATTGCATAATTCAGTGTAGAATATGTATTGCCATTTTCTTCACATGCATGTTTAAAAATATTACATTTGCTTAAATATTCTAAATTGATTTAGAACAATATTGCACACATGCATAGTACATTTAAAAAAACGTAATCACTTTTATTATTAACGTTTTACTAAACTCTAATGTGGTGTAAACATTGCAATTATATTGTATACTTCGTTTCATGAATGTAAACGAAAAGCTATTTTCAATTAACACAGATCTTGATGATTTTAGTTTTGTCGACATGTTAAATGGTTCCCACAGACCCGAACACAACGTAAATGTTAATAGTGTATTTCACAGAAACGATCCGCATTGTTTAGTTTGATGTGTGACACGAGGTGATGGCGGAAACCCTCTGAACTTCACAATGATGCGTATTATTTGGTTTCTAAACGGGTCTTTGACCCGACGTTACTTTCCGGGCTTTGCCGTGACCTGCCGAAACCTTCTAAAAGTAATTTTACGAAGTCAGTCCTGAAACGACGGAGACGTCACTTTTGGGTCTACAACTGCGGTGAAGTATGGCGCTGTGGCTCTGCAGGTGGATAGTATTGGCCGCGGAGGGACAAAAGGCAAAAATCAAAGCGCCGTAGGCCTACTCCCCGGTGTCTGCGATTCGAGAAGGAATCGACAAAAGGAACACACGGAAAGGAATGAATAGACGCCAGCGGTGTGACTGGGTAGTACGATTTAAAATTTGGGAGTAAGCCACGTTACGTGAACCGCAGATACCAATGAACAGAAACAGCACGCGGGTGACCACAGGAGGATTCATTCAAGCAAAGTTCGTCTGGGGGCTAACGAAAACGAACGCGGCGATTCCACACATCCACAAAATGCATTCCCAAAATACAGAGCACTTACTGCCTGCCTCTTGACGATGGGATTGTTTCTGAACTCGTTCACTCAGCAACAGTCTTGCGTCCGTAGTGTTTCACAAAGCGAGACAGTAGCAGCGTGGCTACAGTAGCTGTCGCGTTGGATGACGTCATCCGACCATAGACATAGAATTACTAGTTGCCGCCTGACCAACAGATTCGTACGTCAACGTTGCCGCCATATTGCGAGTGGCACAGTGAAGTAATGGATAAAGATGCCTCACGCATGTGCTGCTTGGGATTGTACAAACCGCTGGCTGTACGCTCCAAACCAGATCCCGGGGGATTACATTTCATAGGTAAGGCTGAGCAATTGTTTTGGTTATATTTGGCCATTAGAAAATCCCATTTTATAATCTTAACTTTGGCTACACCAGGCTAAGCTAGCAAAGCTATGCATTTATGTGCTCAAGTGAGCCTCCAAACAACGTTTTGGCTAAACGTATTTAGTCACTAACTATGCAGATTGTTGATAGCTGTTAACATTTCTCAAACTTTGAAAGTTTCCCAAAGAAAATCACGTCAGGAAGCAGTGGGAGGTAGCCCTTAGACGGGATTTTGAGAAAGCTGTCCTGTAATGTGTGCCATGCTAGTTTGGTAACAGATGCTGTACCAGCATCATATGATCACAGTTACCACTCGCTCACATTAAAAAACAAAGGAGGTTTGATGATTCCTTCTGAGGGTACAGTCAAGGTGGTCAAAGTAGCTGAGCGTGTTATCAGACAGCCAACATTAGGGCAAGATGTCAGTGTATCTTTGATCAATCAGTTTGTTCAGGCTGAGATTGGTTCAGATGATGTGTTTTTTCCGAAGGAGCACATTGAGGAAACACAGTTTAAAATTGACAGCCATCATTTTATGCTCATGTTATTAGTTGTGTCTGTCTTACACAAACTAAGGCTGCACCATATTGCCAGACTGAATACTCTCAAATTAGAGTGGCAACACACGGAAAAAGCTATGTAAGACATTTCTGTTTCAAGGATTTTAGATCCTATAATGTATATATTTAAGTAACCACATTGTGTGTGTGTGCGTAAGAGAGAGAGACAGATTGAGAGAGGAATGAGTGAAATGTTTTCAGAAATTATTAAGCCAATTTGTATACAATAAAATTGTTTATTTTTGTCATTGAATGTATCATTTCACTGTTAAAAGAAAGACCAGACTGCCAGTTACAGTCTTACTATTTTGACTTTAAGACGTTGGTCAAGTTTTTGTCTCAATAATTAATAATAATAATAATAATAATAATACCAACAACAATACATTTTAATTTAATAGGCGCCTTTCTTAGCACTCAAGGTCACCTTACAATAAAAATAAACCCATCCATCCATCGTCTCCCGCTTATCCAAGGTCGGGTTGCAGGGGCAGCAGCTTGAGCAGAGATGCCCAGACTTCCCTCTCCCCGGCCACTTCTTCTAGCTCTTCCGGGAGAATCCCAAGGCGTTCCCAGGCCAGTCGAGAGACATAGTCCCTCCAGCGTGTCCTGGGTCTTCCCCGGGGCCTCCTCCCGGTTAGACGTGCCCGGAACACCTAACCAGGGAGGCGTCCAGGAGGCATCCTGATCAGATGCCCGAGCCACCTCATCTGACTCCTCTCGATGCGGAGGAGCAGCGGCTCTACTCTGAGCCCCTCCCGAATGACTGAGCTTCTCACCCTATCTTTAAGGGAAAGCCCAGACACCCTGCGGAGGAAACTCATTTCAGCTGCTTGTATTCGCGATCTCGTTCTTTCGGTCACTACCCATAGCTCATGACCATAGGTGAGGGTAGGAACATAGATCGACTGGTAAATTGAGAGCTTCGCCTTGCGGCTCAGCTCCTTTTTCACCAAGACAGACCGATGCAGAGCTCGCATTACTGCGGATGCCGCACCGATCCGCCTGTCGATCTCACGCTCCATTCTTCCCTCACTCGTGAACAAGACCCCGAGATACTTGAACTCCTCCACTTGGGGCAGGATCTCGCTACCAACCCTGAGAGGGCACTCCACCCTTTTCTGGCTGAGGACCATGGTCTCGGATTTGGAGGTGCTGATTCTCATCCCAGCCGCTTCACACTCGGCTGCGAACCGATCCAGAGAGAGCTGAAGATCACGGCCTGATGAAGCAAACAGGACAACATCATCTGCAAAAAGCAGTGACCCAATCCTGAGCCCACCAAACCGGACCCCCTCAACGCCCTGGTTGCGCCTAGAAATTCTGTCCATAAAAGTTATGAACAGAATCGGTGACAAAGGGCAGCCCTGGCGGAGTCCAACTCTCACTGGAAACGGGTTCGACTTACTGCCGGCAATGCGGACCAAGCTCTGGCACCGATCGTACAGGGACCGAACAGCCCTCATCAGGGGGGCCGGTACCCCATACTCTCGGAGTACCCCCCACAGGATTCCCCGAGGGACACGGTCGAATGCCTTTTCCAAGTCCACAAAACACATGTAGACTGGTTGGGCAAACTCCCATGCACCCTCCAGGACCCTGCTAAGGGTATAGAGCTGGTCCACTGTTCCGCGACCAGGACGGAAACCACACTGTTCCTCCTGAATCCGAGGCTCGACTATCCGACGGACCCTCCTCTCCAGGACCCCTGAATAGACTTTTCCAGGGAGGCTGAGGAGTGTGATCCCTCTGTAGTTGCAACACACCCTCCGATCCCCCTTCTTAAAGAGGGGGACCACCACCCCGGTCTGCCAATCCAGAGGCACTGTCCCTGATGTCCATGCGATGTTGCACAGGCGTGTCAACCAAGACAGTCCTACAACATCCAGAGCCTTGAGGAACTCCGGGCGTATCTCATCCAACCCCGGGGCCCTGCCACCAAGGAGTTTTTTGACCACCTCTGTGACCTCAGTCCCAGAGATGGGGGAGCCCACCTCTGAGTCCCCAGGCTCTGCTTCCTCATCGGAAGACATGTTAATGGGATTGAGGAGGTCTTCGAAGTACTCCCCCTACTGACCCACAACGTCTCGAGTCGAGGTCAGCAGCGCACCATCACCACCATATACAGTGTTGACACTGCACTGCTTCCCCTTCCTGAGACGCCGGATGGTGGACCAGAATCTCCTCGAAGCCGTCCGAAAGTCGTTCTCCATGGCCTCCCCAAACTCCTCCCACGCCCGAGTTTTTGCCTCAGCAACCACCAAAGCCGCATTCCGCTTGGCCTGCCGGTACCTATCAGCTGCCTCCAGGGTCCCACAGGACAAAAGGGTCCTGTAGGACTCCTTCTTCAGCTTGACGGCATCCTTCACCGCCGGTGTCCACCAACGGGTTCGGGGATTGCCGCCACGACAGGCACCGACCACCTTACGGCCACAGCTCCGGTCAGCTGCCTCAACAATAGAGGCACGGAACATGGCCCATTCGGACTCAATGTCCCCCACCTCCCTCGGGATGTGGTCGAAGTTCTGCCAGAGGTGGGAGTTGAAGCTACTTCTGACAGGGGGCTCTGCCAGACGTTCCCAGCAGACCCTCACAACACGTTTGGGCCTACCACGCCTGACCGGCATCCTCCCCCACCATCGAAGCCAACTCACCACCAGGTGGTGATCAGTGGACAGCTCCGCCCCTCTCTTCACCCGAGTGTCCAAGACGTGGCCACAAGTCTGACGACACGACCACAAAGTCGATCATCGAACTGAGGCCTAGGGTGTCCTGGTGCCAAGTGCACATATGAACACCCCTATTCTTGAACATGGTGTTCGTTATGGACAATCCGTGACGAGCACAGAAGTCCAATAACAAAACACCGCTCGGGTTCAGATCGGGGGGGCCATTCCTCCCAATCACGCCCTTCCAGGTCTCACTGTCATTGCCCACGTGAGCATTGAAGTCTCCCAGCAGAACGAGGGAGTCCCCAGAAGGTATGCCCTCTAGCACCCCCTCCAGGGACTCCAAAAAGGGTGGGTACTCCGAACTGCTGTTCGGTGCATACGCACAAACAACAGTTAGGACCCGTCCCCCCACCTGAAGGCGAAGGGAGGCTACCCTCTCGTCTACTGGGGTAAACCCCAATGTACAGGCTCCAAGTCGGGGGGCAATAAGTATACCCACACCCGCTCGGCGCCTCTCACTGGGGGCAACTCCAGAGTGGTAGAGAGTCCAGCCCCTCTCAAGGAGATTGGTTCCAGAGTCCAAGCTGTGCGTCGAGGTGAGTCCGACTATATCTAGCCGGAACCTCTCAACCTCACGCACTAGCTCAGGCTCCTTCCCCTTCAGAGAGGTGACATTCCACGTCCCAAGAGCCAGCTTCTGTAGCCGAGGATCGGACCGCCAAGGTCCCCGCCTTCGGCCACCACCCAACTCACACTGCACCCGACCTCCTTGGCCCCTCCCATAGGTGGTGAGCCCATGGGAAGGGGGACCCACGTTGCCTCTTCGGGCTGTGCCCGGCCGAGCCCCATGGGTGCAGGCCCGGCCACCAGGCGCTCGCCATCGAGCCCCACCTCCAGGCCTGGCTCCAGAGTGGGGCCCCGGTGACCCGCGTCCGGGCAAGGGAAAACGCCGTCCAAAATTGTTTTTCATCATAGGAGGTTTTGTTTAACCGCTCTTTGTCTCATCCCTCACCTAGGACCAGTTTGCCTTGGGTGGCCCTACCAGGGGCATAAAGCCCCGGACAACAGAGCTCCTAGGATCATTGGGACATGCAAACCCCTCCACCACGATAAGGTGGCGGTTAAAGGAGGGGATGTAAGCATATATTGTGTTCAATATTTAGGAAAACATAATGACACCTTTCATGGGTCCAGCAACAAATCATTTACAGAGAATAATGGCAAAAAGTTTCGAATAAGGAAATATCGGAGTTGCGAAATTCAGCATGAAGCGATCAATCAAAAATAAAACCGAAATAAAGGAGCGCAACCAGAAACGTAAATATATTTTCGTTCTTTTGGACATTAACAGATATCAGTCATGAGGAACAGTTAACATTTATAATAAGAATTGAGGAATTTCCAAACGATGACATCACAATAAAAGAATATTTCCCTGATTTTCTATCAGTTATTAAACTACAGGATCTAACTGAAGGGCTCAGAGGCCATCTTGCCGATACGGGGTTATCTCTCCAAGACTGCAGGGGACAAGCTGAAGATAACGGCGCCAATGTGGTTGGGAAGCACCAAGGAGCGGGGCCGGCTCTACGCTGGGGCAAGAGGGGGCAATGCCCCCTTAAACAAACGTCCTGCCCCCTTAAATCAAACTTTTAGAAGTTGAGACAGAAAATAATAGATTACCCACAAACTGAATATGGACAATATTTACTACAGTAGCTGAAAAATCCACTGGAAAAGGCACAAATGAGATGATAGGTTTCACCTCTTGTTCGCTCTTTCCCTCCGTACTCTGTTTGTGCGCATGCTCACACAGCACTCGGCAGAGATCCCCCACTCACCCTCCCTCCAGCTAAACATCCAATCACTGTTAGTATGCAAATGACCCGGTGTCAGGTTTCTCAGTAGGCAGGGCAGAGCAAAATGACCTGCGCAACAGCGGGAGGCTTTGAAGAAGCAGCAAATCTCTGTCGTCAAAATCATAGCGACTCGTGAGATAATTAACAACAACTAAAAATATACATCTATATTTGTACATTCAATGGGGGACTAGTCCATTGTTCTTCTCACAGTTTCAGTCTGGTAGAGAAGTGTTTCTTTCTCGATCCCACAAGCACCACTGTGAGCCTGTCTGCTGCATAGAGCCGACTGGAGGACCTGTGTCTGTCTGTCAGACCCCGACACAAAGCCCCGTCCCAGCTTTCAACTCTGCACTCCACAGTTTTCTCGTTTCATATACTGATGTAATCACAGCGATTTTAGTAAAGCTTATTCACTTTCCACCCCAGCTTCCAGCAGCAAACAAAGGGAAAGTTAATGCTGTGAGATGCATCCTTTTTTCCAAGCTTTTAAAAAGTGATGCTGCTGCTGGTACCTCAGAGACAGCAGCTAGCATGTCTACTCCTGTGGCATCAACAGGCACTGCTTCTCCTGTACCTCTGCCAACAATTGCTACCCCAAAGCAACCCGCTCAGCTACCCAGTGACTTAAATGGCAATACACCATCTCAGCCAATACTGGCTAGTTACCCCAAACGTGTATTTGGCAATCCAGACCGTGTCAGAGAGGCTGAGAGACAACTCACCTTGGAATGCACATCCCTAATGCGGTCCTCGCCAGACTCTGTGCACGTGACACCCCAAGGTGATTTTAGTATGGAATGTTTATTTTTGGTATTTGATACATTTAATGTGTACTGTGAATAAAACCATGTACTCTGACTCTTTCAAACAGAGCCACAGCCTTCAACATCAGCCCTGGCCCCATCCTTGGAAGTAGCATGTCCCACAGACCATCTATGGCAACTTTTGCGTGTTTCCGAGGCTCAAAGAGTCCACAGTGCCACTGCAGATGCCACTGTGGAGGTGAAGAGATATCTAACAGATGCCTATCTTGGTAGACAAGAAGATCCACTCCTGTATTGGAAAGAGAGAATAACTGTTTACCCCAATCTTTATCAGCTTGCCATCAAATATCTTTGTCTGCCAGCAACGTCTGCTCCCAGTGAACGCATTTTTTCAAAGGCTGGGGAAGTCCTCTGCAAAAAAAGGAGTCGCCTGAAGCCCAGCACAGCACAGCAAATCATTTTTCTAAATAAAAATGTCTAAAACCGCTGCACTCGCCAACTTTATTGAAAGCTTCCCAGGTCAAAGTTCTTGAGCGTCCACATCCCAGTGATACTTGAAATGGTTGTGTTGACAGAAACTTGAATGTGTTTGGCTATTTGGCCACCTCGGACTTTGGAAGGAGCGCTGGGATTAACTGCAGTTCTAGTTCTACACTTTTGTCTTGGATTTGTACGACTATTTCACTCCAGTTTTTATGGAGTTGTAAGTGTGTGTTTTTGGGTTTTTTCCCTCTATAAAGGTGAGTTACTTTTAAGTAACATTTTGACATCTTGATGTATTAAGTATCAGAGTACAATGGAACTGTTTTAACTTAACTCAACCCATGGTATGAGGGTCACAATTGTTCACTTCAGAAACCTTGTCCATTTTTATTATATACAGCTTTATAGTCTACACTGATTTAGAGGAATTTTTTACTTAAATGTAACTTGTAAATTACTATAGTTACTGTTAATATTCAGAATTAAGGGCAATTTTGTTGCTTTCAATGTTTTCCAGGACTACCAAAAACTACAATGCATTTTGGATGAGTTTTGAGAAGTGATTTAGGCCTAACAAATGTCTCAAGATCAGCACTCTGTCAAAAACCACTGGCGAGGCGGACACTTTGGAAATTTAAGAGGCAAGTGTTTCTGTAAATTTGTTGTTTTGTTTTTATTTTTGGCTGTATAACAAGTAAACCTGTACCACTTTGGGGGAAATGCAGTGAGGTAGTATTAAATTTAAGATATAAATTACATTTTGTGTTTACAATCTGGTGGCTTGGACCAATGGTTCATTTTACAAACCTTTTACCCACAGTCTGGGACAAATACAGGTAATCCTGCCAGTATACAGTAGTTATGAAACACATGTTATGACGCCATTCATTTTAATGGCAGCCAGTGTGTAGCTTGATATTTTGCTGATTAACAGAATTGAAGTTGGGAGTGGGTTAGACCTGCTGTGGCCAGTTACTTTAGGCAGAGGTGACCGTCTCAAGCCAAGTCTTTCCATCTTTGGAGATGAGGGTGCATTGTCCCCATGTCACAAGGCTCCTGATGGCATACTTTGAGAAGTTTGGTGCACTTGTTGTCAATGCTGAGATTAGTAAACATGACTTTTCAATGCCACACTTTAAAGGCCTACTTTATTTGTCTTAAGTGATCCTGTAGTTTCTATTTAGCAGGTTTCTGCTACTCCTGCTGTCCTAGAAAAGACTCTGCTTGCCAGAATCCCACAAGACTGATTGTGTTCTTGGTATGTACCCTACTGTTCATAACAGTACACTGGACATTTTATTAAACAATATTTTTGTTTGAACATATCGGATCATTAACATTTAAATCATGGTTGGTATAACAAATACCTGATACTTTACTTATGGGTCTCAATTGTTAAGCATGATGTTAATACAAAATGTCTGTTTCAGGTGACTCACTAATGACTGCACAGACGATGCTGAGCCTTGAGAGCCAAGTGGTGTGTGAGGGGCGACGTTCACCTGCGTCTTTTTGTGAATGGAATTGTACTGATCAAGTTTTCTACAATAAAAATACAAAGAAGCAGCATTGACCCTTAATTTCTATGAAAGTGCAAACAACTTTGACATGTAAATTGTTTTTTTGTGCTTTAAGGGTTGCTAAAGCTATTCAATCTTACTACTATGCTTTGGTTTGGTTCTGCTTATTCTACGCTATTCAGAGAATTCTCTTATCAAGACTGTTCACAACAGCATGTTGAGTTACAGAAAATGTAATTTGTGAATTGACAACCTCTATGCAAAATTAATTTAACAATTGAAGACAGTTTGTAGTTATTTGTACAAGATGTGTAATGTGAGCAAAACTAGAACTCGGTACATGGCAGAGGAGCACACCGACATGCAGATTAAGTCCAGTTTTTAAATGTTTTCATTGTAAAGTTAATCAAACTTGTAATCTGACAGTCTGAGTCATCTGTGAAGAAAAATCCTCTGCAGTGTGTGACTTTGATGTGGAGGACATTTGTGTTTATGCAGACCTTGTATGTATCTGTTCCTAGTTTTAGTCCTGTTCCAATTATGAATTCAGTTTTTGTACACTGGCCAGCACTTTTCTAGTCCTTAACTTTCTGAATCATTAGCAGGAAAAGAATCTGTACACGTTCATTAATGCAACTGGACAGAACTGGTTGGTTTTTTGTACAAATTACTTTGTCTGCTCATGTTTTTGGGTTATTGCAAACTGTCTTTATTAAAACTTAATTTGAAATGTCAAACGGGCTGAAAGTGTAGGTTTTTTCTTGGTTTTTGTAGGATGTGCAACAAATTTACTTTGCATTGTCCAGATTTGTTTTCCATAGTGACACATTTCTTTATATTCTACAAAGATGGGACTATTCTGGTTTGAATTTTAGTAGTTATTGATGATAAAGGAAACTGTAATGAATTGCCATGGAGTTATTTCAATTAAGCATCTGGGTATTGCATTATGTGTAAACATTACAGTACTTTAGTGCAAATTTAAGAGCATTTCACATTAGACTACTGGCAGTGTAATGTATTGTAGATACAGTATTACTGTTTTACTAGCAATTCTTCTAGTTATTGCAAAACTTAGAGTGACAGTTAGTGATGGACCAATCGCATTTCCACGAGGTGTAGTCTAGTTTGGTTGAAGAGTTAAATTCAAATACTGATATATGCTGGTTTTACATTGGAATTAGAATATGAATGTACATTATGCAGATTAAATTCCCGATTAGGAGTCTAACACCAACCAGGTTTTCAAGGAGCATTGCCGCATAATCGGAACTATCAATCAAACGCATCAGGCAACGGCAATCTGCAATCGCCAGACAGATGCTGACCAGGTTTGTTATTGAACACGAGACCTGGCTGTGCGACTGGCGTAATTGTTCAAGCCACCGTTACGTTTACTTCTAAACAACGGTAATCAGTGCTGGCGCCTAACGTATCTAGTCAACGTTGATCCGATTACTGCAGAATAATTACTTGCCAAGCGTATGCCGATTTACAATGCTTGACATTATTGCCAATTATAATTTTTGACTTCAAAGATGTCAATCACAACTTCATAGACATTCGGTATTCGTCCACAATGCTCTTAAGACCTTGTTGTTAAAATGTGCTGTTAATACAAATGGCCAGGAGGTGTCACTAGAGAGGTGAGTGTCAAACTTCGATACGATTTCCGACACAATTGCTTCAAACGTTTTGATTCTTCGTGAGGCTTCACTCCGCCATCACTACTGAACTCCGCTCCTCCCCCGCTGTTCTCTGCTGCTGCAAGCTGCTCTCACCAAGACATTCGCTACCATGAAACACCTCTGCCTGTTTTTCCTGCACAACAACCAGCATACTTGAGTGATTGTCTCCTGTCCCAGCTGTAATCTGCAAAGCTCTAAACTGCACTCCGTTGTGCAGCGTAAGAGCTGCCCGTCCTTGCCTTTCAGCCAAAGCAGCTCTCTTATCAGCAAGCAGATATGAGAGTGCAGCGATCTGCGACAAACTGAGTTCTCCTGCATTTCTCTCCCGTTTCTCAGGGTCAAAAGACTCCGTAATTAAAGCGCGTGCTTTAACACTGAGCGATCGTTGCTTAATCTGTATGGCATTCTCCTTATACATCGTTACTTGTACTGCTAGCTGCTCGCGGCTTTTTGGACAGGTATTTCTTATGTCTCTTGCCTCCTCATCTAACTGCTTTATAATAATTAACAATACACAAACTCTCTGACCAGCAGACAAGTGTAGGTTTTCTATTTTAGGCGCCTTTGCCTTCGCTTTATGCAGAGACGGCTTATCTGCGTCTTTGACCAGCGCAGCTGCTGCGCCCGACTCCGCCCTCCTCGAGGAAAGCGCAATGACCTCCGAGTCGACCTTCTCTACGGCCGCTGCTCCTGATGATACGTTTAACGTTGCCGTTAACGTTGCTGCTGCCTCCGTTTTTAGCGGAGAAAACACAGCTGTAACAGCTGATTGTACCGTACACCTAAAAAACTTTAGAAATGCTGTCGATGCACGCTGACATGTGCCGGCTGTATGCCAGCATGCGATTACAGCA
The DNA here is from genome assembly GCF_900747795.2 of Erpetoichthys calabaricus. Classification (NCBI taxonomy): domain Eukaryota; kingdom Metazoa; phylum Chordata; class Cladistia; order Polypteriformes; family Polypteridae; genus Erpetoichthys; species Erpetoichthys calabaricus. The sequence goes on along the minus strand of NW_026261593.1, from coordinate 1,323,777 downwards.
TATTCACCGCCTGTGGACGATCCCTCCCTGCCTTTGAAAAATGTAACCAAACATACAAAAATGCAATACATGCTTACTCTGTTAACCCTGCTGCACCGCCAGAAATGTATTATCGTAGTATTTCCCTCTACTTACCCTTTACCTGTTTCTCAAGGGTAAGTGTACTCGTCATATCGGGTTGGTCTACTGTTGCACTTTAAGATGAACACACACTCACATACACAGCTATACGCACACACACAGACCCTAACCACAACAGTGCCCCATGAATGACACACACACGCTGGTTAACCTTTAGCACTTTAAACCACACAAGTGCTTTATGTATAACACAGCCTGTCACTCGGCACTTCAAGAGACTTACTTATTATCGGCACGAACAACATACGATGTTTTAATGATATCTCAGACCTAAATATTACTTTTGGTCTCTAACATACAAAGGCTCAGCACTCTTGACTATCGGCCATTTATCAGCCAAGAATATCTTCTTTATGTCCAGTTCCTACTATTGAGTGGAGCTCCTCACCCTCAGCCCAAATAAGCCTCTCAGCACAGAGCTAAGGGCAAAACTCCGCTGTTCAAGGTGCTCAAAGAAATCTAATTTGTTACTTCAATCACTCTATATACATTAAGACAAAGCATAGAAAGTTAAAAACAGCATGGCATTTATTACAAGAATAATAATAATACCACTGGAACAAAGAATAATAGAAAAATAGGTACTGATAGGAAAGTCTGAATATATATAGTCTTTAGAAAAAGCTTACAAAAAAGTTACAGATGACAAGGATGAATGTCCCAGGGCGGCGTTTTATTTAGCAATCGATGGTCATGATGTTTTTCTGATGACCAGTGACGACTTCTTCTTCTTCTTCTTAGGCACATTATTCTAAAGTTTCATGCCGTGGTGTCACAACACATGAATGTTGCATGCACCTGATTGGCTGGCTGTCAATATAAAGAATTAATTCACTGTCTGTTTTCCCAAACAACAAAACCTTTTATGTTCTCTGAGGTGTCAGCAGATCTTCCTTTCCCAGGATGTAAAATAATTAGGCATCGGCTCAGTCTTCCTTTCCCAGGTTATAAAGTAATTGAGCCACCAGCATGTCTCCCTTTCTATGTTAGAACAGCTGTTTTAAAAGTGAGGTGTAAGGGAAGAAAACCTGCTTTGATTTGTCCTCATCTGTTGTCTTGTGTTGAACAAAATATAATGGAAAATTAAACCAAAATGTACAGATTTTGTCCCCCACAACATATGGTATATCTTTATTGCTTTTGTTGATTAATCTTTTGAAAGCTCCTTGAGTTCCTTGGAAATGGAAGAGAGAGGCGCTGACTTCAACTTTGTAAATGAGAGAGGCAGCTGAGAGTTGCTGAGAGTTTTTGTGTTTTCTGTGATATGAGAGTTAATTAAAAATATTTATTTTGCTCCTAAAAACTTGGGCTTTGGATGCCACTTAGGAGCCGTGCAGGAGTTTTTAAAGTTTTTTTTCCCGTTAGAAGAGTTTCTTGCTTGTTTTTCGTCCACACAGGAGCAAAAGTAGCTGGGTGTTTGGGGTGTGCTTGTAGAAGTTACTTGTTTCTTGTGCGTGTTCTTGTTATCTGTATTTGAAGTAGCGTTGGAGTGACGTGGCAGAAACAGCGACTCCTTAGTTTAAAACAAAGGCAGCAGAAGATTTCAAAGTAATAAAAGAGAAGGCTCAGCGGTGCCCAGCGTTAAGACAGCCGATCAGACACAAGGGGCTGGAGGAGCAGATAAGATGGCGGCAGATATTCACTAAGCAAGTTTTATTTATGTGTTTATTTGATTTAGACTGAACAGTTCTTAGCAGAGCTTAAGGGTCCAGAAGGTGTTCAATATCTGTAGCAGTTCTCATAGATTTATGACACAAAGCAACCTAAGTGGTCCGCAGTCGTCTTGTCAGCATGTCCTTGTGAAATATAAATTTGAAGTCGATCTCTAGTAATCGACAGGTTTGGTAAACTGTGGCCACACTTGTGTGTTATATTGTTTGCATAAGTATGTATTTATAGATTCATTTCATATTGTATATTTTCATATAAATACGCTAATGGCATTATAAGAAAAGAAAAATAACCTCCATACATTTTATGATTGCTGTTGTACATAACATGGACCACCATACATTACAACACAACACAGCATGATTGTTATGAGGCATAGTAAGCAGTCAGGTAATAGAAAAGTGAATAGCCTGCAGCAATTAAATCATTTCGCACATTGTGTATTTGTAAATAATTAAAAGTAAAAATATTTTTAAAAATCGTTGCAATCACAGTGCACATTTCATGTATTTAACCAAATGGTGAATGTGCCAATCAAAGATTCTAAAGGAACGAACGTATTCTTAGTGTGTTTGGTTCAATTTAAACTACACAGCTTTATGTCCACTCATTATATTTGAACGTATGAACCGGTGAAGCATTGTGAGCTCATTTGTAAAAATCACTCAAGTGGTTCCTTCAGCACGGTTAGCGTGAGTGACACGGCGCGGCCTTCACAAGTTCATGCTGGACGTTCCTGAAGGATTCATTTGTGTTTGGTGAAGGAGCTGAAGATTAAAGGGCTGCTGTGTGCGATGAGCGTCACCTTCTCTCTGCTGAACTCGCTGCTCTAGCAAGGCGTAAACCTCACAAGTATAGCTGTGCTCACATTCGTCTGTTTAGAAAATGTACAAAGAAGATCAGATCGATCCATTTAGTGTTCTAGTTGTGATTATTTAAACTCACAAGTTCATGAAGTTTGGTTTAAGTCATATACTGTAAATGAAACATTTAAGTTGAATACGAAATGGATGTACAGTTCATGTTACAAACCTGATTATATATAAAGTAGACTGAGGTAGACTGTCACATCCCAGATAAGTGATTTTAAATGTTTTTAAAGAGATTCAGATGAAGTCAGCTATTACCTTCTGTGGCCCGCCAGCTTAACCCGACACAGACAGGCGCGGGACACAAGTCCAAGGCACTCTCTGATTTTTATTTTCTTTTTCCCCGTTCCCCACAAGTATAACACAGTCCCAGCACAAGCACAGCATGATACCACAAGTCTCTTTCTTCACTCTTTTCCTTCTCTTCCTCCACTCCTTGGGTCAAGCTTTGTCTCCCTCCTCCCGACTCTGACTCCCTGAGTAGTGGCTGCTGGCTCCTTGTATAGCCCACCCAGAATGCTCCAGGTGCTTGATGACTCACTTCTGGCAGCACCTCTGGGTGTGGTAGAAGAACTGCCCAAAAGGGCTCAGTAGCTCCTACTGCAGCACCCCCTGGTGGCGCCTGTGGATCCCAACAGGGCTGACCAAACTCCAACTCCCATGAAGCCCTGCGGGAGTCTGAGGCACCGCTGCAACCCAGGGGTGTTGTCATCTAGCGTCTCGGGGTAGGTAACACTGTTTGCTGCCCTGGTCCTCCCAGTGTGGAGGTGTCCCGGCCGGGCAAGAGCCCCAGTCGCACGCTACACTTCATTAATTAGTCATTCAAACCTAACAGATTTACATCACATATAAAATCTTTTTGTTTGACTTTTATTTTCTTTTTCATCAAAACTCTTTCCACTTCCTTCAGCACCTCTTGAGTAATATTCTCCTTGACTAGTAGTTAAAGAGCAACAAATCTCCTGAAATTTCATTGTTTCCTTTCTTTAACCCAAGTGGGATACTTTGGACAAAATATTCAATTAGATTTTGTAACTTAACAGAATTAAGGGAAATATAAAATTTTAAATTAAAATGAACTATTTTTAATTTTTCTTAAACAGAAAGCAAACAGCTGGTCGGCTGAAAGAAACACCAACAATATAAAGAGTTCTCAACACAGAAGTTATTGTCATTTTTAAACAGGGGGAAACTTAGAGGTAAGATTATTATTCTGATAGAAACTTATAGAAACTTTAACAAAATTAACAAGTTAAGAATTACAAAGGAAGGCAAAAAATATAAAACAATGAGGAGGAACAAACTGATGTTTATCAGCACAGAGAGGAGAGTGCAGGCTCTCATTGTTACGAGTGTGAAGGAGGGGAGCAAAAGGTTTCCTGTTCTTCAAAGTCCAAAATCCTTAACCCTTAAAAATTCCAATTTCTTTCCATGTTTCTTTCCAATCTTGTACTTTACAATTCTGTTCCCACACAATGTGTTATAATTTACATTTTACAGAACTCCTTCCATTATGGGATCTGAGGTTGACCACCCTGTGTAGACCTCTTGACTGCCCAGACTCTTACCTGTCTGGATCTTCAATCCACGCCCTGAGCCACCACAACCCTAACCTAACCAGTTTGGGGAAATCAGCCCTAAGGTTACAAATAACAATCTATCAATTATCAGTGCAATGTATTGTACTTCTTACCCTAACCATGTTTTTGAAATAAGCCCTAATCTTAATATTACACCTCAAATAATTTAACAATCGGAATTGGATCAAATGCATTTTATCAATTCAGATTTCACCAAAGTAATTACTCCGCAGTCTCCAGTTTAGATTTTCTCACAAACCAATACAATCAGCAACAGGCCACATATCAAACTCCCAATAATTTTTACGTATTCCTTCTAGGCCAGACAAACTTTATGGTTTCATTTTTTACAATTACAAAATTATTTTCTACTGTTACAGCCTCTTTCTTTAATTGCTGCCTAACATAAAAATAAAAATACTAAGAGACATTTTGCTTCATGCATCTTCCACTATTAAAAAAACAAAACAAAAACAAATATGCCTGGAAAATCCCATTCACATCCAAAAAAATTATGGCACACAGTTTAATTTACATCAGTAAAACATAAAACTCTTTAAAACTCCATTTCATTCACTACCTTAGAAATATAGAAAAACAGGACAAACAAATGACCCTCGAGCAGCAATTTCAACAACAAAATCCCAAACCAGTCGTGTTGGCTCTGCAGTCACAGCAATTCTGGACAAAGAAAGAGCGACTCGAGTGGGAAGGCATTGGACTAAACACTGGATACGTTTGCTGTCAACGACTGAAATGACACAGGATGATTTGAGTAGGGTATTTGTTTATTTATTGATGGTTGTTTTAGAATATTCAGTCCTTTCTTTTTAAACTAATTTAAATTTGTCTTTTTAAGTATGGGACTAGAGTGCCAGTGCTCAGCCGAAAGGTTTTAATTCCCTTAACCTAACCTAACCTAACCCATAAGCATGAAAATGGAGTTGGCCACTCCATAACAGCCTCCAATCTTCTTCCCACAAGATTTTGGAGTGTGTTTGTAGGAATGCGTGTACGTTTGTGAGGTCAGATACTGATGTAGAATGAGAAGACTAGGCTGGCCATTAGCATTCCAATTAATGCCAAAGGTGTTCAGTAGGGTAAGGTCAGGAATCTGTGTGGGCCACTTAAGTTCCACGATGTCCTCATAAAACTGGCTTTGTGCACAGAAGCACCACCATACTGTCACAAAAAAGTGTCTTCCACAAACTAAAAACTGTAGCATTAATAGGACATTTCATGGAAACCAAGGAGCCAAGACAAAGCCCTGCTATTATTTCTCCTTCACCACACTTCACAGTAGGCAACATGCCATCCAGAAGGTAGCGTTCTCTTGGCATCTACCAAACCAAGGCTGGTCCATCAGACAGCAAAATAGTGAAGTGTGATTCATCACTCCATGGCTCCACTGCTCCAGAGTCCATTGGCTTCACATTACTTCAACCGATGCTTGGCATTGCCCATAATGATCTTAGGCTCGACTACAGAAATCTGTTTTTTAAGTTCTGGATGCATAGTCCATCCAGAGGCCAATGGATTGGCTATTCTTTGTGCTTCAGGTCTCAGTGCTCCCTTCTCTGTGAGTTTATGTGGTCCACCGCTTTGTGGATGAGCTGTTGTTGATCCTCAGTGCTTCCACATCACCGTAATAACACTACAGTCATACACTGATTTATGGGAAAGGTGGCATCCTGTGACAGTGCCATGTTTAAAGTCACTGAGCTCCTCAGTACAACTCCTCCCACTGTCAATGGAGATTGCATGGCTGTGTTCTTAATTTGATGCACTTATGAACAATGAAACACCTGAACTCAATCACTTGGATTGGGGGGTGGTCCACTTTCTTGTGGCCATATAGTGTATATGTAGTGTCTAAAAAAATATCCAGTCCTTATGTGCAGTGAGGTACTGCAACACGGCAAACACACGGCAGCTTGGTTTATCAAATGAGGTGCTGGAGGAACAAAGTCAGGCCAGGTCACCGCTTAGATCACAGCAAGACAAAGACCTTATTCATCCACTTATCTGTGCATTCTGTAATGGCTCAGAACTTACCAGAAGCCAAGGAGGAAGGTTACATAATGAGACACTTTGTTAAAGAAGGAGGATCAAGGCCGTAAATCTTCATAGAACAAGTGCATTTCTATGTATCATCCGCGTGATCCAAAATTGGGCCCAACAAAGACACAAAGCCCCCGGGTGAACTTAGACTGGATCTGGAATGTTTTAAGACCCCTTCACTTTCTGCACACTTTGTGTTATAGATTTTGTTTGAAATTGATACATTTGCCATTTCTGCCCATTAATCATAACTGAATGACCCCTAATGACAAAGTGAGAATGTCTTCAGAAAGATCTACAAGTTTAAAATTTAAAAGCTGACAACCCCCATTATTAGAAGTATTTAGACCCTTAATTTAATATTATTATTATTTATAGGGTTTAAGTCTGCGCTTTGCTGGGGCCACTCAAGGACACTCAGAGACTTGTCCTAAAACCACTCCAGCATTGTCCTGGTTGTGTAATTTGGGTCATTGTCACACTGTTTGAAGTGGCATGCACTCTCTAGCAGGTTTTCTTCCAGGACCTCCTTGTATTTGATTGCATTCTTCATTCCCTCAATTCTGACCAGTCTCCCTGTCCCCATAGACGTGCTTGAAGTGGGTCAGTACCAGCATCTCTTCCAGTTTTGATACAGAGGAGCAGAACCTTTCCATAACTTAATGGTGAGACCGCCTTTGATCAGCCTTCACTGCCTCATGATGGTCAATCAGCATTTCACTGTACTGGTGCCTGTTTTTAGAGTACTGATGAGCCCTGGAATCCCTTTGATAATCTTTAATGGGGACCCTGCCACCCCTTTGATGGAGTGTTGATGTATCCCATCATTTGAATGTCACCGTATCATAATAAAAAGAGACCTGTCAATAGCCTGCTTCCCCTTCAAGCACTGCTCCATAGCATGATGCTGCCTCTACCATACTTCACCATAGGGATGGTATTAGGTGATGAGCAGTGCCTGGTCGTCACCAGACACAGTGCTTCAAGTTCAGCTGAAAGACTTCAATTTTTGTCTCATCACATCATTATCTTTTTCCTCCTGCTCTCAGAGTCCCTAAAGCTATCATATTTCTTTTACTGAAGAGTGGCTTCCATCTAGCCTCGTTACTATAAACACCTGAGTGATGGAGTGAAGGTCGATGGCTGTCCTTCCGACAGCTTCTCCCATCTCCACAGAGGACTTCTGAATCTCTACCAGAGTAAGCATTGGGTTAGTAGTCACATTCCTGCCTAAGGCCCTTCTTTCCTGGTTACTGTGTTTGACAGATGGACATCTCTCAGAAGAGTCCTGGTGGTTCCAAACTTCTTCCATTTCACAAATCCTGAGGCCTGGGGAGACTCAAAGCTTTACAAATAGTTTTCTCCCCTTGCCGTGATCTGTGCCTCAACACAATTTGATCATGGAGGTCTACAGAGTGATTATTGAGCTCCTGGCTTGGTTTTTGGCCTGACATGCAGTGTGAATTGTGGACCTTTTATACACAGGTATGTACATATGTGCCTTTATAAATAATGTCCAGTCGATTTGGTACAGCTGGACTGTAATCAAGTTCTGGACACTTCTCAAAGAGAATGAAAGGAAACAGCAAACACTCAGTCACAATCACAGCACTCTGTACCTACACTCAGTGAAGAACGCTACACAAAAATAACTTGTATAAGTGGTACAGTAGTCTGGAGTGCCAGAGCCAAACATCTGAATACTTCTAGGAGAGTCAGGAGTGTCAAAAAATCAGTTCAAAAAATCACACCTGTTAGGTGTAATTATGGGTAACTGAGTGTAGATTGACAAGCAAAAATGGCAAATGTGTCCAATGAAATCTACAACATAATAAAGTGCAGAGAAACTGAAGGGCTGTGAATATGGCCTGAATCCTCTGTAGACGTCTGTTTGAAAAAGTGAGCGGTAGGTCTCAGTAAAGCTGCATGACAAACGTTTGTCGACTTCTTTCTGAAAGCTACAGGTGATAAGCTCAAAGGCTGGTCTATGAAAACTTGCAGCAAATAAGAATAAAGAGGTGAAATCTTGCATTGAATTAATTCTGTGGACATTTTTGACAAGAATAAAGTTCAGAATGCAATGCATGAAGCTCACACCAACACTGTAACAATGGAGGGCCATCAGGGGAAGGTGTCTGCTTACTTATCTTACACATCATTACTTACAAATCTGAGCACACTTTTAAGATCTCAAGATGCCAGCCTGCTTTTGATTCTAAGGATTAACAAAATAACGGATGTTCGCTGAAATCCTGTCACCCTGAACTGGACGAATGTCATTTACTGTGCAGCACCTTAAAATGTCTTTTAGGATTTAAGGGTGTAGTGCTGAGTTATTCATGTTGGACAGTAGGTGGCGCTGTTAAAGAGACTACGAGTAGTAAGAGAGACAACGGGCAGAAGGCCATAGAGAGGTGGATTGTGTGGGATGGCTTTGTCCAAACTTGTGAGCAGCTCAATGACACTTTAGCTGAGGTGCTTTATTGAATTTGGGGCACAGGCTGCCTGGTAAGAACAGTTCAGAAAGCAGGGATGTCTGCTCTAAGTATTTATTGAAAACAAAAATCCAAGCCACTCATAAATCTAGATATTCACTTGTTTCAAGATGTTGCTTTTATCAATACAAAATAATATTTATTATCTGTAGATGGCTGAGATATTGTAAGATGAATCAACCTTTGTAAATAGCAGTTATGGCCTCTCCCACAGGAAACTAATGATTCTGTAGGCAATATGGTGGAATCCTTCAAATGAGTGTTGTTTTCTACATAAACTGTAGATAGATAAATAGATAGGTGTGAAAGGCACTATATATTAGAAAGATATATGTGAAAGGCACTATATAATAGATAGAGGTGAAAAGCACTATATAATAGAAAGATAGGCAGATAAATAGACAAGGCACTATATTATTACTAGACTTCATTTAATTCATTAGCAAATACATTTGACAAGATTTCAAGTCAGGCGTAGTTACATTTGGAATTTGGCAATAGTTGAAAAACTAATTTAAAAAGTGATGAAATAGATATACAGTTTTACTGCCTAGGACTGAGAGGTACCCTGGTTCACCTTGTTGTGGTGTGAAATTTGTGTTGTATGTCTTTATTTGTAACTTAGGCAAAGATATGTAATATTAGTATTTCGTTAGTGGAAAGCCTTCATGTTTACCCCCCTAGGACTAATTCAGGATAGTGAATTTTACAACAGGGTTGGAGGAAATGCATAAAATAAGTTTGGCCAGTGATTCTCCACAGGACTCTCTCAGTCAACCCCCACAGGAAAGCCAGACTGCCTATCTGGCAAACATCAGCTCAACAAATGGTGTTGGGGGGTGGCAGGTGTGAATGTTATTCTGTGCCCCATTGGTCTGAAGTGTGGCTGTTTGCAATTGGCTTGTATCAGAAACCTTTAAGTACCATGACGCCCTATTGGCTGTAGGGTGTGGACAGAAAATCTATAAATTTGCTTGCTTTATCTCTCTATCTCTGTTACAAACATCTGATGAAAGAGCATCTCACACCATGAACTGAAAAGGACAACACAATGAAGATCACAGCTCAGCAGCCATATTGAGACAAGCATGCAGCCTGTTCTGAAGAAAGCTGACCATAAATGAGGACTTAACTAGAGACACTTAAAGTAACTAACAAATCTGTGTGCCACCTGAAACTACACAGCACCATTTATCAGGTTGTATGGTGGCCAGTGTTCACTTGTACTTTGCTTATTGTTATTATTTATGAATATTATTAATAATCCATTATTTAAAGTGTAACTTAACTCCTGCTTGTCTTTAACTACACTTAATTGCCTGAAGTTATAAATGTAGACATGAAGGTGGGGAGAAGTTATATAGTACAATACTTTATTAACAGTGGTAAGTCTGTGAGATTTGAGGAATTTGACAAAGGCTACATATTAATAATACAATAGGGGAAAGAAGACAAAAGACACCTTATTTGTTAAAAAAATGGGTTACCTTGGTAACACTTCGCTGATTTGCTAACAAAAAAATCACATGCTCCCCTTTTCTGGGAAAGCCAGATGTTTATGAAACAATGTAACATTTTAGCTGGTTTGTGAAGACAGAACAGACAGCAGAAAATCTTATTAGTGATCAGGAATACAGGAACTGTCTTCATTGTACCAACATGGCTTGCCTGTACAGAGTTTATTATTTACGCAAGGAAGACGTTTGTGAGATACGACAATCATCACATGGAGCAGAAAACCAGACAGGTAGGCATCATTTATAAACTTCAAATTATTAGTTTCTTAAAGGCAGGCCGTAGCTGTTTATTTTTTCCTGTAAAACGTCAGTTGTTTTTTAAACTTGTTGAAAAGTGAATATAGTATTTATGTGTTGTCTCCCTTTAATGAAGCTGAGTTAGAACTTCGCCAATCACAGGGCTTCACTTTGAACCTCATTGATTAGTTTGGTGACGTCTTAACAGTAGAGTAGGAGCTTCATTTGTTAAATGTGAAAGTTTGTGTAATTATATATAAAGTAAGTGGAATGTAACTGCTTGTCCTTAAAATATATTGTTTATGTGTTTAAATTTGTAATTTGTATATATATATATATATATATATATATATATATATATATATATATATATATATATATAATATTTTAGTATACTTTCTAAAATATAGATGTTGTGAGGAAGCTAAAGCATAGTTGAACAGAAACTATTTGGAGTTTCACACATATGGTTTGTTATAGAATTGCTGTATTACAGTTTCCTCCTGTATAATATTTATATATGTTAAGAATAATTTACTTATTTAAGCTGAGTAAATACTTTATAGTTTTAATGTTCTAGCAAATTCCTGATATCAATGTTCTCGTGAGTGTAGTATGCCATCTAGTGGATAAATGTTAATACCTGATGTTAACATTGAGCCATTTAAGAGAAAGAAACTGGGATAGCTAATTTATTTTATTATTTTATTTAGACCATACCTTCACGTTTGTGTAACTTTGGAAGAAATTAATAAATAGATTTGGACATCTTCATCCATCTCTGACCAGATGAGTGTAGTGGTTGTAATTTAATTCTGAACCAACTTAATTCTTCTCTTCAATACTTAAAGATGAGTTATTTCTCTATGCTTTACTTAATACTGTCAGTACGTTCTCTACGTACAACGCTGTACATTCAGTAGAACACGTTACGTTACACACAGCAGGGCGCAGTTTGAAACTGTGTGCCCTCCATGCCTTACTTACTGCGAGGCAGATCACTAACTGTGACTAATCTGTAGAACTGAATATTCTATTTCAATTACGCTTGTAGGAGTTATAATAGAACCTCCCATGTATTATACACTAATATATAGGCAAACATTTCAAATAACTAAGAAAGTACTTCTATCAACTTAACATACGCTAAGTGAGTAGCACATCTGGCCCCTAATTGTTTATGCTAAGGGCCAAATCAATTAGTTCAACATTACTTAGTAAGAGCCTTAACTATTCAAGAATATTTGTATGAAAACTTCAATCTAAACTTCAATGTAAACTTAAACAGAAATGTACAAGCACCAACTCAATTTACGCATACAGAATTTAAGATGAATCATTTCAATTCATTACTGTTTCTTGGCGCAGGCACAGTTTATTCTCAGGTCTGTCCAGTGCTGTGTTTCTTTATCGATGTCTTTACAAAGTAAATGCAGCAGGCAGCCTGTGAATTCTTGTGAAGAACGCCGGGATGTTCAGCCTCTTCTGCCATATAAATTTAAATTTAAATGTATATATTGTGCCTTTAATACCACAAATTCTCTTTCAATAGCTGTACTTATTTTTCACAATTAGATTAATCTCTTTGAAACTGTGTGCCCTCCATGCCTTACCTACGACAGGGCAGATCACTAACTGAGACTAATCTGCGGTCAGAGGGACGAGAAATAATTAGAATATTCCATTTCAATTCCTAAGAACCTCCCATATACTATGCACTAAATTACAGGGTACAATTTAACATAACAAGAAAATACTTCTATCAACTTAACCTAAATAACTAAAAAATACACAGGCATAGTAGCAGTGTTATGTATTATGGTGTGTTATAGTGTTTTAAAAATTTATGAAGTGCAAGGAAGACGAATCGGTGGACTGATTTTAATGAATTGTCTGCTTCACCTTCTCACAATGAGCCATTTCTGTAAGATTCCCAGTTTCTTTGTTCCCTCTCTTTATTTGTTGTCCAAGCCAACATATATTTTTGAAAGTGATCATTATATAATTGCTATATTTGCTACATACCCTATGTTTTTTTTCCATAATCTTAGTCAGCATCAATAGCCTTTCATCAGCAAGCACCTTGTTACCTCATCTTGAAATGCATACCTGCAGTCCACAGAGAAACTAATATATAATGTCAAAGCTTAGGAGGCACCTAAACTTGAATAGACACCAACAAGAACAGCAAGCAGTGTGAGAGAATGAAAGAGGTGTGTGGTGTGACCAACAGGAGGCGCCCCACACTCCAGATACAGGTGCACATAACACAGTCCAGGGTTCAGAGAAAGTGAATTTTATTACACCTTTTCAAGTTCTTTCTCCAAAACAAGTGCTGACAACAACGATTTCAATAATAATTCTCCTCTACTCTCCCCCAGCCTTGTCCAACTTTCCTGGATGAGGTCTACTGGCTTCTTTAATGCCAGACCCCGGAGTACTTCTGATGCCACACAATTACACCCTGGAAGCACTTCTGGGTCAAGTGGATCCTCCTTACAGAGTGTGAATCCTCTCCCCTCAGCTCCCTCTCTGGCGGCAATGACAGGGCTGACCATCAGGACTACAATTCCCAAGGTGCCCTGCGGGTGTACAGATGAGAGCTCAACCTAACGGATGCTGCTACCTGGCGTACCTGTGGAATAAATGGTCCCTAGAAACAGTCTTGCACTATCCTTCCATTGTAAAGATAGCTGCAACCAAAGTGGCCGGGGCACCTGTCCATCCAAATCCTTTCTTTATGGCTTCCTGTCCAGGTAGGCCTTAATGTAATGCCAGTCCATCCATGTTGGCACCTTCAGTGGAGAGCAGCAAAAAACAGCATCTGTGACTATGAGTGATGGGTATGCATTGTCAGCGCTTAGAATTATACTTATAGTTTAATGATGCCAAGTCTTTATGGATGATGTCTGATGTTGTGTGAAGATGTTTCTTTGTTGTTGCCCCGGGTTCACGTGGGGGATTCTTTTTGCATTGCTGTCCACTCTTTCTTTTTGCTCAGGGTCCTTCATTTGTGGTGTTCTGTGGTGCTGCTTTCTCATCGTCCTTTCTGCTGTTAGGCCCTTTGGTGTGTCGTGTGCAGCTTCATAGTGAAGAGCGTTACTGTTTGTGGCACCAGAGTTTAGATACTGAAATTCCCTTCATGAAGTGATGGCTACTTTCTAACGTTTTTAGTCCATTGGAACAGAGTTTGGCTTGGCTAAGACATTAATAATAATAATAATAATAATGATGCATTTTTTTTTTACATTTATATAATGCTTTTCTCACTACTCAAAGTGCTTTACATAGTGAGTGGGGAGCTACTTACACCCCCACTAATGTGCAGCATCCACTTAGATGATGCAATGGCAGCCATTTTTGAACCACTGCACTTACCACACATTAGCCGTTAGGAGGTGAAGGGGTGAGAGACAAAGAGCCAATTAGAGACATGGGATGATAAGGGGGCCTGAATTACTAGGTCATAGAGGGTAATTTAGCCTGGACATGAGGATACACCCCACTCTTTACACAGGATTCACAGGGTCTTTGATGACCCCGGAGAATTAGGACCTTGGTTTTTATGTCTCATCTGAAGGATGGCACAATTTTTACAGAACATTGTCCGCATCGCTGCTCTGGTGTATTGGGATCCACACACAGACCACAGGGTCAGCGCCCCCTGCTGGCTTCACCAACACCTCTTTCAGTAGCAACCCAAGCTCTTCCTAGATGGTTTCCCATTCCAAGTACTGGCCAGGCCTGAAGATGCTTAGTTTCAGGTGGGTGACCTCTTCTGAAGGACCAGTTGGTGTGGTTTCAGATCCACAAAGAGAAAGTGGCTGTCAGTTCCCAGATTTTAACTTTAAGTGAGACACTGTAGAGATTTTCAGCCATTTTGGAGAGTGGGTGTCCTGGGTCCCCTCAGAATAACCCTTGGAGGTCATTGAGTGTGTACGCCTCTATGACAGAATACATGGGTGCAGCTCGTTTTTAAAAAGGAATTCTAACATGATTGGTTTAAAGTCACCTCTAGTTACAAAATCAGGAGCTACTTATAGTCAAGTTATTCTGTTTGTCCGACTTCTCATTCCTTGAATTATAGCTCTTTGCTGTTGCTTGAGTCCATTTCATGCCTTGTGACCCAAGACGTTTGCAGAGTGGCCTCTAGGCCTCATCATCAGATGAACTACAGGCAGATTCTGGTGGAGTTCAGTCACTTATTTTGTGATGTAAGGGGAGACGGCACAGCTGGACGTCTATTAAATCTGCCACCTTAACCAGCCTTGTGTGCCACTAATGCCTAGAGGAATGGGCAATGCCCACTTTTTCTTACATCAGGCAGTTCATGTGCTCTTCATTATCTGATTTTACACCACCTTGCTTTTCTTGCAGCTTCAGTGCCTGAAGTTAGATCAGAATTGAAAGTCAACCTACGGATGGTGCTGGTGATCTTCTGTGTTCTCCTAGTGGCCGCCCCCATATTCTTTTCTATTTACTGTAAGTATCATCCATACTGATATGATATTGAAAGTGAAAGAAATGTAAGTGCTTTGTGTATTTGTTATATATGCAGTCATTGGCCCCTTAATTAGGAGGACTTTGCTCATTACCACAAAACAACTAATCATGTGGCTGTAATTCAGTGTACATAGTGGAGTCTTCTGAATGAATAACAAGTTGAAAGGAACATGAATTTCTGGGATGCTAACCCGGCCATTGCTGTTTACTTCTACAAACTCTCGATGGTGTAAAAGGAAACAAAACTATTGCCATAGTAATGAAGTGGCTTATATTAATCAGACTTTCTAGTCTGCTGTCTGCAGGTCACAGAGCTCTTTAGCTCTGGTCGCTCTGGATAGACATGTCACTTCCTTCAGGGATGTCAAGTTCTTAGAGGTCAGGGACCAGAAGGTGAAGTTGCCCTCAGTGGGTGTTTTCTCTGTACTTTGGTGAAAGAAAAGGATAAGACAGTTAGCCACAGTGCCCCCTCATGACCCGGGGTGCCATCACATACCTGGGATGAACTTGGAGGGTGAGCCTCTGACATGCATGACAATAACAATTGTGACCTTATGTAAAGATCAAGGGGAATTGAAAATTGAACGAGCTCACATAAACACAGCAGTGAGATTTATTGAATCCATTTTTTGTTATAAGTACACTTACCAAAAAGATTTGTCAAAATTTACTACAAAACGTTTTCTAGTGAAAGAACAGTCAATGAGGAGAAATAGTAAAGGTGAAGTAAAAGATACAGACAGTGAAATAGCAGATGCCATAAAACTTACATTTTTCTGAGGTGTTTAGAAGTGAGCAAGTGGATAACCTCCCAGAGGTAACAGGGACTACTAAGGAGGTACTGAGGAATTTGGAAATTATAGAGGGAGAAGTGCTGCTCAGATTAAATAAGATGAAATCAAACAAATCACCAGGACCAGATAATATTTGCTCTTGAGATCTTAAGGACGCTAGCGAGTACATATATAATTTTAAGAAGTCACTGCACGCTGGAGAGATTCCAAAGTACTGGTAAATGGCAAATATCATCCCATTATATAAAAAGGGTGACAGGGCAGATCCAAGCAACTATAGGCCAGTAAGCATAACATGTATCACAGGAAAATTAATGGAAGGAATTGTTAAGGATAAGATTGAGCAACACCTGGCAAGAACCTGCAGTGTCAGGTCTCTCTCTGGCTGCTCACGTCAGAGGACCCTGTGATGTCATTCAGGAGCCTGAGGCTGGAGGTACAAACCCGGTGTGCTGGCATACAGCTAATTTGAAAATATGCCATTCAATGGGTCCACAGGACAAAAACACTGGTGTTATGGGTAAAATTATGTGTTTATGTAAAGGAGATATAAATAAATAATAATAAATAATAATTAAATAAGTGCAACTGTTTTTTACTATATATCAACGATTGGAAGGGCACTCAAAATGTTGTGGAAGTGTTGAGGTGCCAGCTCGGTTACCCCTTTTAATCCAAATGTAAATAATCTTAAACAACATGAACATTCATTGACATATACAGATAATATAAACAAAAGAAAGTCAAGTCTTTTTGACATCTATAGTGGAAATCCGCTCTGTAGTGTGGGTCGTCTTTAGGAGCTCCGTGCTGCTCACAGTTGTGAGACGCCATTCTCTGCGGTGTCCACTCTTTTATAGTCCTCTGGCCATTAGGGGGCAGCATCAAGGGGTGCCCTCAGGGGGTGTCTTCTTACTTCAGTGGGTGACTAAACAGACAACAATGTTAGCGACTGCACCCCCTCTCACCTTGCAGTGGTATCGCTTACCTCTGATAAACCTGGAAGGTGATCCTCTGACAAGCATATGTGACACCTAATATCATAAAATAACCTGGGAATGACATTAATGGCAAAGATATTTTAACATTTCTACATTTTAACCATAGCATAAACCTTCATAAACTAGTTATACAGCATGTGCGTGTGACCAGCTAATATTTAAAACCACTCTCATGTTAAATATGGCATTATAAATATTAAGATGTAGAGGCTAACACACATCATAATTAGCAGTTAAGCCCAACAACGGGTTTGTTAATGTAATGATGACAAATCTCTCCCCATATCTCAGGAAGCCTAACATTTATAACTGCACAATCCCACTCTTACGAGCTGCTCCTCTTGTGCCATCCCCATCGTGTAGCACAGCTAGGATCACTGACCGTCCTCCATACTGACATGCTCTCTCCCAGCAATCCACCAAAATTCATCCTCATCTTCTGCCTGGGACTCATGTTTATGTGGTCCTCTGTATTCTGGAATCTTTCCAGCCTTGATGGATGTAATGGAGTAATGCAAGTGCAGACCTTCCTGAAACTTGTGGAATGAAGAGCCTAAGTCTCTGTGTGTCAGGACAGTGTCAATCAGGCATCCAGCCACTCCATCTTCAGGGAAATTAGCTAACAGCTACAATGCTGATACGATAGATAGATAGATAGATAGATAGATAGATAGATAGATAGATAGATAGATAGATAGATAGATAGATAGATAGATAGATAGATAGATAGATAGATAGATAGATAGATAGATAGATAGATAGATAGATAGATAGATAGATAGATAGATACTTTTATGTCTGTGCGATAATCCCAATTTAATATCTGAAACTACTCTTATATGAAATATACTTTTTATTTCTGTGATGCTATGCCTTGGTCTACCATTAAATACCTAAGCTGTTCCAACATCTCATCCATATTTTTCTTAAAGGTTTTTCAGGTTTCTGCTCCAATTTCATGTCTCTGTAGTTTGTTTCAGTGTTCCACAACTCTTTGTGTAAAGAAAAACTTCCTGGCTTCAGTTTTAAGTGCACTTCCCCTTAATTTTCCCCAATGTCCTCGAGTATGTGATTCACTCTTCTGAATTCTGTTGGATTTACTTTATCAATGCCTTGGAGGATTTTAATTACCCAGATGAGGTCCCCACATGATGCCCTCTTCTCAGACTAAACAGGTTTAATTCTCTGAGTCTGTCACAGTAGGACATGTCCTTCACTCCCATGATGCACCTGTTTGCTCTCCTCTGCACAGCTTCATGTGCTGCTATGTCTTTCTTGTACTGCGGTGACCAGAACTGCACACAACACTCCAGATGTGGTGTCACCAGTGCATTATTTAGTTTGAGCCTACTGTCCACTCACTTCACTTCAACAGTTATTTGTCTTTATAATTGATGCTGCGCATTGCTTAGTCGCTGAAAATGCTGTGACGATCTACTAGGAGGTCATGTGGACTGTATGAAGTCAGGTGAGAGGCCCGGATGTTGAGACTTGACACAAGTTAACAAAAAAAGGAAAAAGTATATCTGAGGTTTTACATACCTGTATTAAGATAATTAAAAAATAAAAAAACAAGTTGAAAAACAGAGTTGCTGTTTCAAAAACTAGTAAGGCACAATCTTTGATCCATTGTCACAAACTGATGGACTAAGATGAACAGAAAACATGGCAAGTAATTCTTTTTCATTGCAAAACTGATTGCATTTCTTAACTCAAGCATAAAAGATATATTATTTTGGATTACTGATTGTATGAAATGACTTGTTTTCCTCAGATGGCGTAACATCAAATCGCATGGATCAAGAACTGGAAGAGTTAAAAATTGCAAATTACAACTTGACCAGTAACAACAGTGCTCTGTTGGCAGCTCATGCTATCCTGCAGTTCCAATACGAAATAAACAACAGTTATCTACAGGAAAGTCGAGATTCCCTGCAGTCTCAGTACGCAGCTCTGAATAAGAAACATGAAGAACTGGCCCAAGAGTTCAGTAAACTGCAGGAATACTACTGTGATGGTACAAACACATCTCACGGTGAGTGCTTTGCTACAGGATGAGTAGACGGTGGGCTCCTTGGTCATCTAATCCCTCATTTTTATTTTTCTCTTTTTGTTTCGTTTTCAATAGAAAACACTTGCCCGCTATGTAAAGTGGGCTGGATCCCGTTCGGTTCCAAGTGTTACTTCATCTCCACTATGACACTGACCTGGAATGAGAGCCGTGATTGGTGCCTGACGAAGGGTGGACAGCTAGTGAATGTAGAAAGCTTAGAGGAGTGGGTATGTCATTTATGCAGGTGGATTTAAGATGACTGTCTTAAAAAACTACATACTGAAAGTTAAACTGTCAGAAAAAAACTTTGAAAGTGCATCAGAAGAACAATCCCAGAAAACCTAAGCTGAAGTTGATTCAGGTCAGTATGTTATTAAAGCAGGAATGTCTTTCTTTAGGAGATTCCTCCAATTGATCTGGAGAGTCTGTCAACGCATTTCAAAGGCCCAGGCCAGGGGCCTCATGTATAACGCCATACGTAGAACTCACACTATAACATGGCGTAAGCAGAAAAGCAGGAATGTGCGTACGCACAGAAAAATCCAGATGCGGGAATCTGTACGCATGCAAACTTTCACGTTTTTCCACTACATAAATCCCGATCAACGTGAAAAGTAACGCACGTGCACGCGCCTTCTGTCCCGCCCCAACTCCTCCCAGAATTACGCCTCTTTGAAGATGCAAATCAATATAAATAGCCTTCTGTGAAAAGACAATGGGAAAACGTGCTGCTGCTTTGCAGTAAGGAGACTGTGGAAAATTGTGGGTTCGCTTCCCGGTTCCTCCCTGTGTGGATAGCGCTTTGAGTACTGAGAAAAGCGCTATATAAATGTAATGAATTATTATTATTATTATTAAAAGCATGGGGGAAAATATAAGAATTTCAGTGAATACCAAGTGGAGGCAAAGGAAAAACGTACTATTTGTTGGTTTAAACAGTGGTATAAACAACAAAATGAAGTTGATCGAGTGACAGAGTGTCGGAGAAACTCGAAAGCTCAAGTTCACAAAGTCGCACAGTACCCGAAATAAAAAAGAAATCACATATCAAAGTCGCCGTGAAAAGGCGAGTTGTAGCCCACCGTCTGAGTGTCATATGAAAGCTTATTAGGGTACAGACAAAAAAATAGGCACACAGTGGGAAAAAAGCACAAAATGTCAACTTTAATCTCGAAATTTCCACTTTAATCACGTAGTTTATTTTGCCATTAAAGTAGAACATCATAAACTTCATCTTAAAATCGTTTAATTTACTAGTTTCTCAAATCCCATTGTAACTAAAGTAGCACGTTAAATGCTTTGTTCTGTATTTGATCTTCTATGTGCTCTGTGTGTGAATCACTACCTGCTTCTTAAACGGGCTTTCTCTTTCTCCGACAGGACACATAATCCATTACATTCGTGATATTACAGCTCTCTGAAAAATTAAAATACTGAGATGTATACGTGATATCTTTTTCATGATGATAGGAATGAAAGCATGTTATTAAATATGGGAACACGGTGGCGCAGTGCTTGTTCATGTCTCACGCAAGAGGCTTGCTGTGCCATGTGCGACCTTCAATGAAATAATTTATCACAGCAGTACTGTCTCTTTCAAACGTACTAACCTCCAATTCCTGTCCTTACTTTTCTTTCTCCAAATACCCAATCGCCACACAATCAGCTCTGTAATAGACGTGAAGCCATCTGTAAGCTTAGAACGCCGATTCTTCAAAACTTTTAAGGAACATTGAAATATCTTCGTAGTACGTGTTTAATTATTCTATCCGTCTATCCTTCCAGTGTCGCGTCAGCACCAGCAAGAATACAACGCAATGCAGGAACAATCCCTGAACTAGCTAGTGCTGCGGCACCGTGTCCTCACATGTTTAATTAATAACAACACAGATTATTTAAATGAAGTTAAAGATTTATCTGTATAATATAATCAATATATTTTGCTGCATTTCATCTTAAAAATGATATCGATGATCTGCTGTGGCAACCCTTAACAGGAGCAGCTGAAAGAAGAAGATGCAGTGAGAGTTACAACGCTAAAGCAGTTATGGTATTTGAAATACTATGGCTATTCCCTGGACCATTATATTGCTGCAGGTTAATTACAATCAGATGCATTACACTAATAAACAATATGCAGTTAGTTTCAGTGTATTTATAAAGCCGTGTCAGGAATGTGGAGCTAAGAAACAAAGGGTAACCACAAAGGAACAGTAGCACTGCTTTGACGCTGGGTGCTGCCAGTCTGCAAAACTGGGCTGTGAAATTGCGTATGCCAGGGCATAAGGTACCGTGGAAAAGTGCGTGGCTTTACGGCAAGTTTAGGTTTTATACATCGCGATTTGAGCGTGGAAACGTTTGTAAAGATTCTGTCAGAGGACTCTTTCTGTCTTTCTTCATTCATTATAACTGACATCATCAGATGTGCTGTGAATCCCAGATTGTTGTTTCTTCTTTCTTGGCTGCAAGAGCTCTTAGAGTTACTACATTAAGTTTACATGCATTTCTGGTTTTTGGTTGGATATCTGGGAGATACATAATGGACAAAAGGGTCACTGGTGATATGCTAGACAATTAGTATATAAAGCAATTTAAGATGTGCTTATCATTTTTCCATGAAAAATCACCAGATTACAATATAATGGTCCAGGGAATAGCCATAGTATTCCAAATACCAGAACTGCTTTAGCGTTGTTACGCTCACTGCATCTTGTTCTTCTTTTTGCTGTTCCCGTTAAGGGTTGCCACAGCAGATCATCTTTTTCCATATTACTCTCACTGCACCACTCGGAGTATTTATATCACTGTATCTGAGTGTGAATCACAGCAGCAGATGATCGGAAAGAGAATTATCGGTATATAGTTTCAAGTACACACTACCTCAACCACGGCAAAAAGCGTCAAAGCCTTTTCTGTACGGACCTCGCGTTTCAGAAACAGTTTCATCCCAAGAACTATAAACGCACTCAATCACCTCACTGTAAACTTGCACTACAGTTATAATATTGCACAACCTGCGCTACTTTATAAAGCGCGTATGATGACAATATCATTTTTAAGATGAAATGCAGCAAAATATGTTGCTTATAGTATACAGATAAAACTTTAACTTCATTTAAATAATCTGTATTGTTAATAATTAAACATGTGAGGACACGGTGCCGCAGCGCTAGCTAGTTCACGGATAGCTCCTGCCTTGCGCTGTATTCTTGCTGGTGCTGACGCGACACTGGAAAAATAGACGGATAGAGTAATTATACATGTACTACGAAGATATTTCAATGTTCCTTAAAAGTTTTGAAGAATCGGCGTTCTAAGCTTACAAATGGCTTCACGTCTATTACAGAGCTGATTGTGTGGCGATTGGAGAAAGAAAAGTATGGACAGGAATTGGAGGTTAGTACATTTGAAAGAGACAGTACTTCTGTAATAAATTATTTCATCGAAGGTCACACATGGTGCAACAAGCCTCTTGCGTGAGATATGAACAATCACTGCGCCACCGTGTTCCCATGTTTAATAACATGCTTTCATTCCTATCATCATGAAAATGATATCACGTATACATCTCAGTATTTTAATTATTCAGAGAGCTGTAATATCTCGAATGTAATGCATTCTGTGTCCTGTCGGAGAAAGAGAAAGAACGGAAGCACGTAGTGATTCACACACATAGAGCACATAGAAGATCAAACACAGAAAAAAGCATTTAACATGCTACTTGAGAAACTACGGTAGTAAAATAAACGATTTTAAGAAATTTCGAGATTAAAGTTGACATTTCGTGCTTTTTTCCCCACTGTGTGCCTATGTTTTTTGTTTGTACCCTAATACGCTTTCATATGACACTCAGACGGTGGGCTACAACTCGCCTTTTCACAGCGACTTTGATATGTGATTTCTTTTTTATTTCGGGCACTGTGCGACTTTGTGAATTTGATCTTTCGAGTTTTTCCGACACTCTGTCACTCGATCAACTTTCTTTTGTTGATTATTCCACTGTTTAAACCAACAAATAGTACGTTTTTCCTTTGCCTCCACTTGGTATTCGCTGAAATTCTTATATTTTCCCCTGTGCTTTTCACATTGTCTTTTCTCAGAAGGCTATTTATATTGATTTACCATTACATCACTCCAAATAAAACACAGAATGACACTGACCTGAACTTCTGAGGTGACAGGCCCCTGTTAAGACCCACATCAGTACAAATGTCTGCAGATTCTGTCATTGGTTGATATCCATTAAGGGCCTGGCGTTTTTGTGAGATTTCCCCCAGGGATGTCGTATTTAGTATCCAGTATCTCAGTTAGCACACTGACACATTATTTGTGTTGGACATCACTGCCATCTGCTCATGTGACACAAGAAGTGACACCATAGCTCTGTTTATTATCAAAGCAGGTGACACAATGAGAGTTTTGTCTGTTCATTACATTTATAAGGGGAGACTCAGGTCAGTAGATGTTAAACCAAAAAAGGAGATAAAATGTGTTTTATTTTAACCTTTTGATTGATTGTGACTAAGAGAAGACATTTCAATACAATACAACACAGACACATACGAGTTCAACTGTTCATCAACTTCTTAATTTCATGTTTTCCTAACAGGACATTTTAATAAATCAAGCTAATATCACCGGAGGTAAAGAGAGCAGTTATTGGATTGGCGGATATGACATCAGTAAAGAAAATGCAACTACAAGGATGAACGTTGAACCTGTAAAATCCAACAGGTAAGAAGACTCCTTTCAGTCCGACACGTCTCACTTTGACTGAATGAGCTACAAAACTGAATTAGACAGGAGCAGAATGGGGCTTACCTACAGGTGACACTTTACTGTCATTAGAGGAGAATAACAAACTGTTTGCTGTCTTATTTGATAACATAAAAGAGATGAACGGAAATCAAAATAATTTATGCCTTTCTGACATTACTGAGTAACAAAGCATTTTTTGCATAAATAAATATGGCCGGTGACTGCTGACTTCACATTTGCCGACTCCTTTCTCTAATCCTGCCAGTAATGCTGGCCTTACACATGTAGTCATGAATGTTGTGTCACAGAGCTCTGAACACAATAATGAAATATGTTACAAATGACAAACACTTTACAGTGCAGAAAACCAAAGTACAAGTAAATAAGTGAGAAGGTCCTTTCTGAACTTCAACACCCGGCTGAGGTGCCACGAGACCACAGGGTGCCACAGGGACAGTGATGAGCTGAAGTGTGAATGGACACAAAGTGGATTACTGAAGGTGTAATAGTGGACATATAACAGGCAGATTATGGGATGTTGTTGGTTATAAAGAGTCCACTCATCCATACAACTGTACTCCTGTCTGCAGTATCCAATTGAGGGAGTTGGACACTGTCCAGACAGGAATGAGCCCAAAATTTGCCCAAAAGCCAGTTGTAATTTAACTGTGCCATCAGCACAGGTGGCGCAGTGGTAGTGCTGCTGCTTTGCAGTAAGGAGACTGTGGAAGATTGGTGGTTCGCTTCCCAGTTCCTCCCTGTGTGGATAGCGCTTTGAGTACTGAGAAAAGCGCTATATAAATGTAATGAATTATTATTATTATTATTATTATTAAACCTCCAAACATGATGACACACAAAGAGTCCCGGGTTCAAATAATGGAAGGTTTATTCCACAGAATACCTCAAAGTACTACCCTCCTCCAATCGAGTGTTACTCCACGTCCTCCCAGCTCTGACTCACCTGGATAAGGGAGTGTGGTCCATTTTATTAATAACCTTGGAGTACGTCCGGGTCATACGGAAGTCCCATAAATTGGGGAGCGCATCTCCTGACAGCTTCCTTATGTGGCACCCATGGTCCTCAGCAGGGCTGTGTTGCCGGTCTACATCACCCAGCATTCCCTGCTGGTTCCTAAATGGGTACTGATACAGAGTGCTGCTGCCATCTTGTGTCCTGGGGGAATAACATACCGCCTGCTGTGTCTTTTACAACTAATGGGCTATCCGTCCATCACTTTTAGCCATCTCTTCTGGGTCTGGCTCCTTCCTCTCTCTTGGTCGGGGTGCCCATCTTCCTGCTCGGAGCTTCCCGACCAGGTAAGGAAACTTCTTCTTTTCTGGTCGGGATGCCCGTCCAACCCACGTGGCACTGACACAGTCCAGCCAAACTCTGAAATGAGCCAGGTACCATATGCTTGGCCAGAGCTTCATCATGCATCTTCATTTCTTATTAATGGTGTAAGTACAATATGATGACTTATCAAGTTTTAGTTCATAGACCAGTGATAACAGTTCCAAAAAGAGTCAAGGAGTCCAACCCAACACATTAAATATTACAACAGATGACAGATACAAGAAACAGGTGGCCTGTCATCAGCAGGTGTCTGTCATGTGTAGTGACTTTTTTTATCTGTTAGTAAGGAAAGGCTTTGCTCACATTTTTCTCAAAGACATAGTTACACATTTGTTTTTTTTTGTGTGTGGCACAGTGGTAGCACTGACTCGCTACTCTAAGACAACAACAGTCAACCCTGCATGGAGTTTACATGTTCTCTCCATGTCTGCATGTGTTCCCTCCGGCTAATCTGGTATTCACCAACAATCCACAAACACACACATTCAGTGGATTGGTGAAGATAAATTGGCCCCAGAGTGTGTGTCTCTCTGCCTGCGATGGACTGGCTCCATGTTCAGGGATTGTTCTTGCCTTGGGCTGCTATTCAGGATGAAGTGGGTTTAGAAAATGGAGGGACCAATTGTTCTTTTGGTTGTTGCGATCAAATGTCTTAATTTTTAAACTGAATTTTCAGCAATTGTTAAAATGTTAAATGGTATTTGTAGCTACATTCACCCAAAATTACCAAAGTTCTGCAGCTTCAGTACGCGTCATGGGATTCTGGCAAAAGCTGGACATGTTGAAATAATTGTACAGAAAAAATATCTTTATTTTAAAAAACTTTTGTAGAAATTCAAAGTGAAACAGTTCACACTTATGCATAAGGAGTATATCTCGTTTGTTTCTTTAGTTGTCTAATGTAGTTGAGTGGGTCTTTCAGTCTCTGCTAGCAATGGGACCTGTTCTAAACAACAACTGGCTCAATTAGCAAGAAAGTTTTATCTCCTATTAACTTACAAGGGGTAAAAACTATACCATTGTGTATGGCTATGGAAGAAAATTGTAATCTATACTAATTGAGCACATAATAATAACTTTCTAAGATTTCTTCTTACAGTATTTGTATGTATTAGTTTAGTTCAGATTTTGA
Source organism: Erpetoichthys calabaricus (assembly GCF_900747795.2). NCBI lineage: Eukaryota > Metazoa > Chordata > Cladistia > Polypteriformes > Polypteridae > Erpetoichthys > Erpetoichthys calabaricus. Next base: position 1,297,608 of record NW_026261593.1, on the reverse strand, counting down.
GCCGTAGTGTTTTAATGAGCTCTTAAATTAGGTCACCAGTATTAGTATTATCGTAGTATTTCCCTCTATTTACCCTTTACCTGTTTTCTCAAAGGTAAGTGTACTCGTCAAGTTCGTTATCGGGTTGGTCTACTGTTGCATTTTAAGATGAACGCACACATACATAGCTATACACACACACACACAGACCCTAACCACAACTGTGCCCCATGAATGACACACACACGCTGGTTAACCTTTAGCACTTTAAACCACACAAATTCCTTTAGGTATAACACAGCCTGTCACTCTCTCAGCACTTCAAGAGACTTACTTTGGCACAAACAACATACAATGTTTTTAATGATATCTCAGACCTAAATATTACTTTTGGTCTCCAAGAATACATTTAAACATACAAAGGCTCAGCACTCTTGACTATCGGCCATTTATCAGCCAAGAATGCCTTACTTTACGTACTGTTCCCAACTATTAAATGGAGCTCTCACCCTCAGCCTTAATAAACCTTGCAGCACAGAGGTAATGGCAAAACTCTGGCTGCTCTAGGTGCTCAAAGAAATCTAACTTATTACTTCAATCACTCTATTAAGACATTAAGACAAAGCATAGAAAGTTAAAACCAGCATGGTATTTTTTGCAGGAATAATAATAA
>NW_026261593.1:1242221-1296456 GCF_900747795.2 Erpetoichthys calabaricus | reverse complement strand
ACATGATGTCCTCTGCTCAGACTAAACAGGTTTAACTCTCTGTGCCTGTCACACTACGACATGTCCTTCAGTCCCATGATGCACCTGGCTGCTCTTCTTTGCACAGCTTCATGTGCTGCTATGTCTTTCTTGTACTGAATTCACTGTCGTAATCTTCTTTATTTATCTGTGTTTGTACAATGCTAGATACTGTATACCCTGTCGTTCTTTCTTATATTCTGGAAGTGCCTTGAGCATGGGAAAGGCGCCATATAGTTAAAATGTATTATTTTATTATTTTACTAGCCAACCCGCGGCGTACCATACGCCGCATAATCAGGCCGCTTTTTAAATGATTTTTAAGCACAGGGAAAAAATTAACATTTGAAAAATCCGGAGGAGAGGGGAAGGACGCCCATTACGCCCCATTCGTCATGCTAGTCTGCTGATTTCTTGTTCAGTAACTTGTGAGTAGTGATGGGCGGGGTGAAGCCTTGAGAAGCATCAACACGTTTGAAGCAATTGTGTCGGAAATCGAATAGAAGCTTCGAAGCATTTGACACTCACCTGTCACGTGACACCTTCTGGCCATTTTCATTAACGTTACAGAAACTTATGATACACTTCAATGACATCTGTTAAAAGTCGTATTGCTTTTATTTTTTCGTAGCTACAGACTGACAACGAAGAGAAGGGTTCATCGGTAGCTTCTAGTGTCTGATGTCTAAAAAATATAAATATAACTAATGCCGACAGGCAGAATGCACTATACGATAGCAAGAGTTAAACAAAATAAGACGTCTCACCTCATGCATTCCCGGCTCTTTCAATTAGTATTTACTTTTGCACTGTATCATTATAATCGCTCCTGTTATTAGTATTATAATTAACCCTCATCTTTTCTTGAGATCACATTTAATAGCCTTAAATGTTTTGTTTGGTCTGTCTTAATTAAAACGGAGTAGACAGAAAATAAAGGTTTATCCCTGTACTTTGCCATGATATAGGTAAGCACATTTGAGAAAGAAAATGTGAAATCCTTAAATCACAGATGTCATTATTCGATCAAGTATTAAAATCTGCAGTGCTTCGAAAGCTCGACACAGTGTCGAAACCTGAGTATCGAGCGGCCCATCACTACCTGTGAGTCACGTAGAGTTTTCATTGTTGTTTGCGATTCTGGCCGCTTTTCGTGTACTGAGTTGTTCGGAAGTCACAGTTGAGAAACAGTTTTTTAATGTCTTTTAAGCACAGGTGAAAAAATGAACATGTGGCCCGGTGCATTCTTTAACTGCCTTGTGGCGCTGTAGTAGTACGGCTGCTTTGCAGTAAGGAGACAGTGGAAGATTGTGGGTTCACTTCCCGGTTCGTCCCTGTGTGGATAGCAAATTATCCGCGACAAACAAACTGTTTTACACGCTGCAAACCATTCCACGCTGCTTTTTCAATGTTTTTTAATCCTTCGAGTTGCTAATTAACTAACTAACACCCACCCACTCAGCTTGTGTGAAAAAAATGCGCCCGTTCTTTCATCATTTTGTTGCAGCCTATCAAAGACTTGGTGGTCATGTTTTGTACACTCAATATATATTGGCTTTTCACTCAGCGCGAGGGCGCGCATTCATCTCGGATTATTACATCTTGCTAGACTAATCTGCTACACGGCTGCGTTTGAAAAACCGACTTATCCCGGATGAGTTTCACCGGCATTAATGATTAGGAATCTGGTTGGAACAAAACCCTGCAGCCACAGGGGTTCACCAGGACCGAGTTTGGCAAACACTGCTGAACAGAGACGAAACCGACTCAGGTGAGGAGTGGGGGCGGACAAAGTAGTTGGAGCTATTGATTATTCAGTGTTGTTTGCCTGGGTGTCTGATCTGCTCAACAGGATTATAAATAAAAGGAAAACAATGTGAAGGCAATGTCACAGGTGATCCTGTGGTATAGCGGGTCCACAGCTCCCCTTCAAAAGCCCATTTTTAAATAAATAATCATCGCACTCACAGTGTTGACTCGTGCTTCGGGCATTTCTCCCCTGTGCAGTGTGTGAGCGAGTGAGGAGAGAGACAGAAAGCCAGCCGGTACGTTAGAGTGAGCGAGAGCAGGCTCGAAGGCAATGTGTTCCTGTGGTATAGCGGGTCCATAGCTCACATTGAAAAGGCCATTTTTAATCAGGCGACTGACAGTAGTGGAGTCAGGCACAGAGAAGGTCAGCTGGTGAGAGAGCGTCTCGACTGTTGCAGGGCCTGAAGCAGGTGAGAGGCTAATGAAAAAGAGGCACAGGGCTTATTGATTTTTAAAGACTGCTTCCTTCATTGTGTTTTAACTTCAGTTTTAAAGGATTGCGCGGCTCTCTCTTGCGCTGCCTGTGTGTGCGCTTGTCTCTCTGTGGCGCTGCCTCTGTGTGTGTGCGTGGGTCTGTCTCACGCGCTGCCTGTGTATGCTTCTGTCTCTCTCTGGCATTGCCTCTGTGTGTGTGTGTGTGTGTGCGCGCGCGGCTCTCTCACTCGCGCTGCCTCTGTGTGAACCAAGATTCCACTGAGGTTGACTAATGAAAAGTCAACGTAGCTCAGAGCTGCAAGTGGAATGTGGCACAGACAAACAGAAATGACGGCATGTTTTTCGAGGCGTCGCGTCCGAGTTGATGGGCGTGACTGTGATTTTTTCGTCGTATCCAATGGTCTAAGAGTTGGTGGGCGTGGCTCCTTCCTGCGTGCACCATTGGCGTCTTACTTGTCGGCGGTTTAGTGAATCCACGCCCCTTCCGGCGTGTTTTCCATGGTCGGCTACTTGTCTCCTCGCTTAGTGAATTATATATATAGATTACTGCAGTGACCAGAACTGCACACAACACTCCAGATGTGGTCTCAGTAGTGCATTATATCACTTGAGCACATTGTCCTTATTTGTCTTTATAATTCCTGCTGAACATTGCTTAGTCGATAAACATGCTGTTAGACCTACTAAGGGGTCATCTGGACTGTTTGAAGTCAGGTGGGAGCCCCGGATGTTGAGCCTTAAAACAAGGTACAAATAAAGTGTATCTCAGCGTGTTCATACCAGTTATATGTTGATTAAAATAAAGTTGAAAATCAGAGTTGCTGTTTCACACTGAAAACTAGTAAGGCACAATCGTCGATCTGATGTTACAAACTCTGATGGAGTAAGACAAGCAGAAAACATGGCAAGTGGCTCTTTAACAACCCAAAACTGACAGCAATCTTAACTGAAGTGTAAAAGATGATTACTTGTTGTATAAAATGACTTGTTTTCCTCAGATTTCATAAAATTAAATCACAAGGAGCAAGAACTGGAAGAGTTAAGAATTGCAAATTACAACTTGACCAGTAACAACAGTGCCCTACAGTCTCAGTACACAACTCTGAATAAGAAACATGAAGAACTGACAAAAGGGTTCAGTAAACTGCAGGAATACTACTGTGATGGTACAAACACATCTCACGGTGAGTGCTTTGCTACAGGATGAGTAGATGGTGGGCTCCTTGGTCATCTAATCCCTCATTTGTCATTTGCTCCTTTGTTTCGCTTTCCACAGTAAACACTTGCATTTTATGTAAACTGAACTGGATCCCCTTCGGTTCCAAGTGTTACTTCATCTCCACTAAGACAAAGACCTGGAATGAGAGCCATGATTGGTGCCTGACAAAGGGTGGACAACTAGTGAATATAGAAAACTCAGAGGAGTGGGTATGTCATTTATGCAGGTGGATTTAAGATGACTGTCTTGAAAAACTACATACTGTAAGTTAAACTGTCAGGAAAAAAAGCTTTGAAAGTGCATTAGAAGAACAATCCTAGAAAACCTAAGCTGAAGTTGAGTCAGGTCAGTATGTCATTAAAGCAGGAATGTCTTTCTTTAGGAGATTCCTCCAATTGATCTGGAGAGTCTGTCAATGCATTTCAAAGGCCCAGGGTGACTGACTGTCGTTTTATATAAAGTCTCAATGACCTTTTGTTTTGTGCCGACTACGTATGTGAGGAAGTAAAGATTCTGTCAGAGGACTCTTTCCATCTTTCTTCATTCACTATAACTGACGTCATCAGACGAGCTGTGAATCCTAGATTGCTGTTTCTTCTGTTTTGGCTGCAGGAGCTCTTAGAGTTACCATTTGTACATTATGTTTACATGAATTTCTGGTCTTGTAATGGACAAAACGGTCATTGGTGATGCACTAGACAAATAGGATATAACACAATTTAAGATTTGCTCATCATTTTTCCATGAAAAATCACCAGGTGACCATTACATCACTTCAAATCAAACACAGAATGCTACTGAACTGAACTTCTGAGGTGATAGGCCCCTGTTCAGACCCAAATCAGTACAAATGTCTGCAGATTCTGTCATTGGTTGATATCCATTGGGAGGCAGGAGTTTTTGTGAGATTTCCCCCAGGGATGTCGTATTTAGTATCCAGTATCTCTGTTAGCACACTGACACATTATTTGTGTTGGACATCACTGCCAACTGCTCATGTGACACAAGAAGTGACACCATAGCTCTGTTTATTATCAAAGCAGGTGACACAATGAGAGTTTTGTCTGTTCGTTGCATTTATAAGTGGACACTCAGGCCAGTATATGTTAAAGCAAAAAAAGAGATAAAATGTGTTTTATTTTAACCTTTTGATTGATTGTGACTAAGAGAAGACATTTCAATACAAATACGGACACATGCGAGCTAAACTGTTCATCAACTTTTTTATTTCATGTTTTCCTGTCAGGAATTTTTGAAAAATCAATCTGAAATCATCGGAGGTAATCCAAAATATTTTTGGTTTGGCCGATATGATATCACTGAAGTAGAGGAAAGTACCAGGATGGGCGGCGAGCCTGTAAAATCCAAGAGGTAAGAAGACTCCTTTCAGTCCGAGACGTCTCACTTTGACTGAATGAGCTACAAAACTGAATTAGGCAGGAGCAGAAGGGGGCTTACCTACAGGTGACACTTTACTGTCATTAGAGGAGACAAACAAGCTGTTTGCAATCTTATTTAATAGCATAAAACAGATAAATGGACATCAAAATAATTTGTTCCTTTCTGACATTACTGAATAACAAAGCATTTTTTGCCTAAATATCACATAAATATGACCGGTGACTGCTGACTTCACATTTGCCGACTCCTTTCCCTAATCCTGCCGGTAATGCTGGCCTTACACATGTAGTCATGAATGTTGTGTCACAGAGCTCTGAACACAATAATGAAATATGTTACAAATGACAAACACTTTACAGTGCAGAAAACCAAAGTACAAGTAAATAAGTGAGAAGGTCCTTTCTGAACTTAAACACCCGGCTGAGGTGTGTGGTTTCTATTAGGAGTGTTCTTTACAATTCTGTTTAATTCATCCACCATGGCTTAGTCCTGCCCCGGACTGCCCGTGTCCAGTAAGTATGGAAAGTTCAGTTAATGAGCCACACGACTGACTGACAATCCTCTTTGCTGCACAGACTGGTGGCCTTTCATCAGTGACGTGTCTGAACTCAGGTGATGTATGTGAGCCTACAAGGTCAGTCAGATCAGGAGAAAGCCTGACAGCTCCTCTTGTGTTTCAGAGCCAGTGATGACTACAAAGGAAGATGTGTGGAGATACGGCTGAATACGAATAGGATGTTTATAACAGGTTGTGAATTTAAAAATCGATGGGTCTGTGAGTTTGCTGCATTTTCGCTTCGTAAATAAACTGCTATCAAGAGTTCCAGCCACCTGCCAGAGCCGCTGTCTTCAGGAGTCGTAAGGATCACTTCATCAGCAAATCACAGAGCCACTAGTCTGAGCAGAGTCCAGAAGGTCACCTCACTTTGTCATGTAGGTGACAGAGGTAGTGAGTGACAACATACTCGATATACAGGACTGGGAGGAAATGAAAGCTGACATCTTCTTGTAATCTCAGTGTTAGTCTGTGGCTTCTTCCCAGTTCTGACTGAATAGACCCCCGGACCCTGAACTGCACAAGTGGTCATAGATAACAGATGAAATGATAAAGCTTCATTTACACATGAGAAGAAAATGCACAGTTCCTAACTTTTATAAGACAATTTTGCATTTGTTTAGCAAGCAACACATGTAAGTCATTTCATCATTTAGTAAAATTAAGATATGTTACCAATATGGGTTTGCTTAAGTTTCTACCCCCTTCCTAGTATTTACTGCTTTTGCGTGTTTTACACAAGGCATGGCCTCCAACCTTTACAAAAATGCAATATTAGAAAAAGGAAACCTGGGGAAACACATAATATGGTTTTTAAATTACTGCTTTCTTTATTTAATGATCAAAGTTCTTATCCAACACCTTTGTGACTGATGTGAAGGTGTCATTGCCCCCAGAGTTTCAGTACTTGGTTGTTGCAATTTAACACCAGAAATAAGAACTAAACACTCTAATTTATAATTTGAGATCAGACTTTCACGTTACTGTTGAGGAGTGATAGCCCGCTGGTCTTTGCTTTCATTCAGATACATTCAGAGTATTGTGAGTATAAACTCTTCATTTCAGCACTTCTGTGAGGTACAGATAGATAGATAGATAGATAGAGTAGATACTTTATTAATCCCAAGGGGAAACTAGAGGATGTTGGGCCCTCAGACCATCCTCATGAAGTCTGTTTCTGATTGTTTGGTCAGAGACATTCAGACCAGTGGCCTGCCTGCTGGAGGTCATTTTGTAGGCTCTGGCAGTGCTTATCTTGCTCCTCCTTGCCCAAAGGAACAAATACTGGTGGGTCCTGCTGATGGGTTAAGGACCTTCTACGAGGGGCTCTGTCCAGCTCTCCTAGAGTAACTGCCTGTCTGTCTCCTGGAATCTCCTCCATGCCCTTGAGACTGTGCTGGGAGACACAGCAAACCTTCTGCATCAATATGTGCCATCCTGGAGAAGTTGGACCACATGTGCCTCCTCTGTAGGGTCCAGGTATCGCCTCATTCTACCAGAAGTGATACTGACCATAACCAAATGCAGCAAAGCTAGTGAAAAAACAGATGAGGAGGGAAAAATGTCAGTGGCTTCCACCTGTTAAACATTCCTGTTTTGGGGGTTGTCTCATTGTTGCCCCTCTAGTGCACCTGTTGTTAATTTCATTTACATCAAAGCAGCTGAAACTGATGAACAAGCCCCTCTGCTACTTAACTGACCAGATCAATAGCCCAGACGTTTCATTGACTTGATGCTATACTCGGATTAAAAAGTGTGCCTTTAATTTTTTGAGCAATTTATATGAGCTCCAGGGTCTTACAATGGTATTGCATAAGCCATTGACGACCAACCAGTGGCCTGCCTGCTGAACCAAACATGAGAAATTCTGCCTGGTTCCGGCCCCAGTGACGTCACTTCCTTCAAACAGCCATAAAAACCAGACCACATCCTGCTTTTACTCAGTCCTGTTCTGGACTCAACTCTGTACACATCTATACTTAATTTTTGCATTCTTTTTTCTTTCTTCATCTCCAATTGCCTCATTAGTATCTTCAGATGAAGTCCCATCTGTAACCTCTGTTCTTTCTTTGCTGACACTACAATCATTAGGACTAAATGACAGTTCTTCTGTAAAGTTCTCTTCTGTAGCTCCTGCCTTTCAGGTTCAGTGTCTTTTACCTCAATCATAGAAGCAGGAATGTTCTTATCAATCACAAACTTTTATTTTTCCGATCCCTCAGAATCTCTTTCCACTTCAGTCTCAGTCAGACAGGTGACATATCTATCTGTACATCATCTTTCCTTTCAGAATCATTACAAGGAATCTCCATAGTACCTTGTAAATATGCATCTTCTCCATGTTCTGTGTGAAGCTGTTCTTGCAGGAACTCACCCTGATCTCCCAACTCAGTTACACAAGTGGTTATTGGCCCATTTCGATCAAATGGAACTTCATACACATTAGTGAACCTCCTATTAGTACAAGTCCAGTGGCCCTTTGGGTGATAATAGGGTTCGTCATCATTATCCGATTCTGTACTTTCTTCAACAGCTGCTTGTACCAGTCTCTGCCTTGGTCTAGGCCAGGGTATTGGCTTAACCTCAGCCACCCCATCATTAATTTCCTCGGTCAATGCTCCGCAGGGCCGCAAAAGATCTCTGTGTAAAGTACGTAGTGGACCTTTATGTCCCTCTGGTTCAATGAAATAAACAGGCAAATCATTCATTTGTTTGACCACTAAATACACAGTAGGTTCCCAGTGGTCAGCCAACTTATGCTTACTGTGTAGGTGTAAATTCTGGACAAGAACACAATCTCCTTCCATTAAAGTAGATTCTCTAACTGACTTATCAAATTGTTTTTTGTTCCAGTCAGCAATCTTTTGAGAATTTCTGATAGCAAGTTGATAACTTTCCTGAATGTTATACTTCAAGGTCCTCACATATTACAAATGTGATGTAGACTGGACATTATGTTTTGGTAGACCAAATGCAACGTCAATAGGTAACCAAGGTTGTCTCCTAAGAATAAGTTCACATGAAGAGAACCAAGTAACTTAATTTCTTAAACAGTTACAAGCATGAGTGAGGGGTTTGACAAAGTCACACCATCAATTCTTCTCTTTGTCTCTGAGGGTACCTAACATATTAAGAAGTGTCCTGTTGTATCATTCAACAGGATTTCCCCCCAGGTGATAGGGACTGGTTCTCACCTTCTTGGCACCTACTAGAGCACAAAGTCCTTTTGTTGTCTACGATTCAAAATCTCTACCTTAATCACTATGACGTTTCTCTGGAAACCCATAATGTACTAAAAACTGCTCCTACCGGCATTTAGCAACAGTGCTAGCCTTCTGGTCCCTAGTTGGTATGGCTACTGCAAACTTCATAAAATGGTCTGTGATAACAAGTATACCTTTAGTATTTTTGCTATCAGGTTCTAAAGATAAGTAATCCATGCAGATAAATTCCATCGGTCAGTTGGTTTGGATGTTGACTAAGCAAGAAGCTTTCACAGGCTGAGATTTCTGCCTAACCCATCTGCCACAAAATTTGATCTTCTCAACATCATAAGCCATTTTTGGGCAATAGAATTGAGATCTCACTAAGTCATGAGTGGGTTTGATTCCTAAATGCCTCATATCATCATGGAGATTCTTAAGAACAATTGCTTGTAGTGCTTCTGGCAGCACAAGTTGACAGGCAGCTTTAGAGTTGCACTGGCGTGTCCTGTACAGAATACTATTCTTTAGCTCCAGACGATTCCATTCTTTCATCATTAGCTTAAAGTAGGGAGAATCAACGCTGGAATAAGTTGGAACTTGCTCACCTTTGTTCATCATAGATATGATCCTTCCAATGACATGATCAGCATTCTGATATCTAATATGTTAATTGTGGATAAAGGCAGGCATTGTTACAGTTGCACAGTTATCTTCAAGACCATCAGGTATGGCATGAGGATGGAGTGCAAGTGATTCAACTAATGAGATTGGAAGCAAGTCGTGACTACAGACACTAAGAAGATGTTTCTCATAGTTGGCCACAACTGCATCAATATGAAGAACTGAATGTTTTGCAGAAGATGATAAATGATGGAATGTAACATGGTTTATTGGATTCCTTTCTCCTTGTGACACTGCATCTTCAACAACTGGGTTTTGTGGCCATCTCGAGAGACCATCTGCATCTTGATTTTGCTTCTATGCATGAGATTTGATGTCAAAATTAAATGTCGACAGTGCAGCCAACCTACAATAGCTTGCCGCATCCAACTTTGCAGAGGTAAGCACATAAGTTAAAAGGATTGTTGTCTGTGATCTCAGTGAAGTGATTGCCATGCAGGTAATATTGGAATTTTTCTACAACTGCCCATTTTTAGGCCAAAAATTCCAGCTTATGTGCTCGGTATCTCACCCGACAATCCTCTAGTAACATATGCTATGACACGTGTTTGCCCATCTTGCTGTTGGTGCAGAGCTGCTCTCAGTCCTGTAGTGCTAGCGTCAGTGTGAAGCACATAAGATAATTTGGGATTAGCAAAGCCCAGGACTGGTGCGGTTGTTAACTTGTTAATGATTAGTTCAAAAGCAGTTTGACATGAAGATGTCCAACGATCTCCAAAATATTCTCTGGGATTGAAGGACATAAGGCCACCAGTTCTTCTATTCTTAGCTTTTTTCTTCAAAGGAGGGTAGCCAGATATACGGTCATTTAGAGGTTTAACAATTTTAGAATAGTCCTGAATAAAACAGCGATAATAACCAGAAAATCCCAAAAAGGACTGAAGTTCTTTAAGGTTCTTAGGTACAGGCCAGGTGGTTAAAGCATTAATTTGGTCAGGGTCAGTGTGAACTCCCTTCCTTAATACTACATGTCCCAGATAGCGAACTGAAGTTTGGAAGAATTTGCATTTGTCTGGAGAAAATTTAAGATCATTTTCTCTATGGCGGCTTGGCACACGTAAACATCATGCTTCATGTTCTTCTAAACTGCTAGAGAACACAATCAAATCATCAAGGAGCACCAACAATTCTTTTAAGCTCATTTCTCCCATGCTTTTCTCCATTAGTCTTTAAAAACTACTCGGGGCATTAGTTATTCCCTGTGGCATACAGTTGAATTCCAAGAAGCCCATGGGGCATACAAAGGCAGTCTTGGGCTTGTTTGATTCTTTCATTTCAATGTGATAATATCCAGATTTCAAATCCATTACTGAAAACCACTGAGCACCCAAAGGTCCAGAGAACATTTCCTCCAGATTGGGAAGTGCATAAGCATCTTTAGTTCTAAACTGAGTTTAATTTGCGGTAATCCACACTCAGTCTGACATCACCATTCTTCTTCTGAACAACGACCAAAGGGAAATGAGTATGGGGACTCTGATTCACGTATTATTTCAGCTTCCAAGAGAGTTTTGAGATGCTGCCATACCACTTCATAATCATTAGGATGTATGGACCTTGACCTCTGTTTAAAGGGTGTTTCATTCTTAAATTTGATGTGATGCCTGACCTTAGTTGCATGACCATAATCCAGGTCATTATATTCAAAAACATCTGAAAACTAATACAGCCTCTTAGTGATCCTGAGCTTCTATGCTTCTGACAGTGGAGAATCACCAAAGTCGAAACCTAAATTCAAGTTTTCAGCTTCATTCTGTAACTGAGGGGATAAGCAGCCACACTCTACTCTGCCAAGCTGGTTACAGTCTGAGGAAGAACTGGAAAGTATAGCATGCGGTACAGTCAATTGAGCAATAACATAATTCTTTGAAATTATTACATCAGGATCAGTTTCATTTCTTACCCACACTGTTAATTTATAAGGATGCCAAGTAGGCAAGTTAACAAGGCAACTGTCTGCAAAATCTCCTCCAGGTAAAGATGATGCCCTAGGCTGCTCAATTATCACACACTTTCCAGCATGGATAGCACTGGGACTCGCATAACTTTCAACAGGAACATCGCATCCCTTGGGAATTGTTTCATTGCTGTTTCTTCTCATGGACATAACACCAACATAACCACTAATATTTTGCTTCTTACATAGTGCAAGAATTTTCAGTAGTTGACTGTAACCATAGGCGAGTGTCTTTGTCAGCCCTCCTTAATTGAATGTTTCCTTGGTGTTTCCACCAAAGAGGCTTTCTGATAAGGCCCTTCGGCACTCCTCCTGTAGCCTCCTAGAGATAACCCACCAAGGTGATCTGGTTCTTCTGTAGTAAATTGTTCACACCCAGGCCAGTATCCGTTAATCAAAGTCCTTCCTAGATAATCTATTATTATAATAGCCATTTACCAAAATGAACTTAAAGACCCCAAACCTTAACATCAGTATTCAATAGGATTTTCATCTGCTACCCACTCTCTCCAATGGTGTTACCTAGTGTAAATCAGTGAGGCAGCCTTCTGCCTTGGCCAACTACGGATCTATTCCAAAGTGATAGGCTCAATATTACCTTAGAACTATGAATTGATGAGCCAGGTAACCCACTGAAGCAGCATTAAGCATTATTTTTTGTCTTCTGCCTGCCCTTCACTGGTTTTATTGGAAGAATAAACCCACAGTGAAGTGTTACTCAAGGCCTTTGCCTACCCACTTAGTTTCCGAATATACTTTCACTACAGCGGGGCAGTGTTGTAGGTGCCTATAAGTACTCTATAGGATTTCCAATTATTTATATGCTTATTTAAAATAATCCCTCAATTTGATCTCTCAGTTCTGTACTCTCACTGTTCTTTCCATACTCTAAGTTCTATAAGAGAAGCTTCTTACCGTGTCTGCTTTGGCAGGATGAAACCCCAGTGAAAGTGACACTAACAATGTAATAACAAAAAATCAATGACCTTTGTTAGAGTGCACCTGAATTTGCAGTTTCCCGGATTCTCTGCCTCTTCCTAATCACGTTGGGCGTCACCAGATTATGTTGATGAACTTTCCTCTGCCTTCAAAGAAGGCAGTCATGGAGCTCAGATAAGAATGCAGAACATATCTTTATTTGCACAGAGTAGGCACAAATGTCTCAGTCCATGGAGTGAGCAATCAGTTAGAACAACTATTACCTTATGTGATACATCATGTCATGTAACATCATGTAACTTCTGTAACACACGTGCGTGTGGGAGGCAGCTAATGGGCCTCAATAATGATATGCCCACGCTAGACCAGGGGGTGGCGGGATGCACTGACTTTCTCTCTCCATCTTCTGCTGACCATCCATGGGAAATCCCTAATGGTTCCTGCACCTACAATGACGTCACTTCCAGTCCCAATGACATCACTTCTGGTTCCAGCGCAAATGATGACGTTACTTCCAGTCCCAATGACATCACTTCCGGTTCTGTTCCTGATGACATCTCTTCCATCTTTGCAGCCTTAAATCAGTTCTGTTTTGGAATCTGACCAGTGAAGAACTCACAACAAATTTACCCATTTGCAAATAGGGCATACTATACGGGTGGCTGCCCCACCCCTTTTTGATCTCTCTGGTTTGTTCTTGTGAAATGTCATAGTCGGCAGGATGGAAGAATCCCAGAAGAAACATAACATGACATAACCTGATTTTTAACCTCGTCAAATATATTGGAATATATCACACAATTGCGCAATGGATTTGGAAAAATTCGGCCCATACTCAAAAGTCACATGGAGGAGATGGAGGCAGCACATGTCCATTATTATGATTGTGGTATGGCCCACCGAGAATTCCACCTGGTGGATCGTGTCATTCCACGTCCCAAGAGCCAGCTTCTGTAGCCGAGGATCGGACCGCCAAGGTCCCTGCCTTCGGCCACCACCCAACTCACACTGCACCCGACCTCCTTGGCCCCTCCCATAGTGGAGGAGTTCAAGTATCTCGGGGTCTTGTTCACGAGTGAGGGAAGAATGGAGCGTGAGATCGACAGGCGGATCGGTGCGGCATCCGCAGTAATGCGGGCGCTGCATCGGTCTGTCGTGGTGAAAAAGGAGCTGAGCCGCAAGGCGAAGCTCTCAATTTACCAGTCGATCTATGTTCCTACCCTCACCTATGGTCATGAGCTATGGGTAGTGACCGAAAGAACGAGATCGCGAATACAAGCGGCTGAAATGAGTTTCCTCCGCAGGGTGTCTGGGCTTTCCCTTAAAGATAGGGTGAGAAGCTCAGTCATCCGGGAGGGGCTCAGAGTAGAGCCGCTGCTCCTCCGCATCGAGAGGAGTCAGATGAGGTGGCTCGGGCATCTGATCAGGATGCCTCCTGGACGCCTCCCTGGTGAGGTGTTCCGGGTACGTCTAACCGGGAGGAGGCCCCGGGGAAGACCCAGGACACGCTGGAGGGACTATGTCTCTCGACTGGCCTGGGAACGCCTTGGGATTCTCCCGGAAGAGCTAGAAGAAGTGGCCGGGGAGAGGGAAGTCTGGGCATCTCTGCTCAAGCTGCTGCCCCCGCGACCCGACCTCGGATAAGCGGGAGACAATGGATGGATGGATGGATGGATGGATCGTGTCATTGTTCTAGTTCCCACCTCGAATTCTAAATTGCTAGCCCATTGGCAACGCTGTTACGAAGTTAAGGAGAGGAAAAGACTCATCAACTATTTGATGAAACAGCCCAATCTTCGGCCAAGTGAGTGGATATATCATGTGAATTTGCAGAAGCCGTGGAAGGACAGGGATCCTGATCCATCCTCCACTAAGTCCAGCTCATTCTTTGCTCATAAAAACATCCTTAACTTTGGTACAGAATTAAATTCCAGACAGAGACAGGAACTCGAAGCAGTTATTCTGTCTGTGCCGGAGGTAGTGAATGAAAAAACTGGAAGGACCTCTCTGATTGTAAATGATATTATGACAGAACCCGGGGTTATAGTTTGAGAGCGCCCCCATCGTCTCCTGAGGCAAAAAGAGAAGTGGAGCTTGAAATCAAGCGCATGCTAGAGCTAGGAGTAACTGAGTAAAGTCAAAGTCTCTGGTCCAGTCCGATAGTCTTGGTTAGTAAGCCTGATGGAAGTTGGAGGTTTTGTAATGACTTCCATCAGTTTAATCAAGGAACACTTACTGCAGGTATGAGTGGTATTGCAGACACTGGGTGAGGCTGGGGTTCAAATCAAACCAAAAAAATGCTTTTTTGGGTTGAAGGAAGCTAAATATTTTGTTTTTTTGGTGGGTCAATTACCGTGAAGCCACGGTGTTCAAAGATAGACACCATATTGAATTGGCCCTGTCCGCGAAACAAACGTCAAGTCCAAGCATTTCTCGGTTTATTACCGGCGGTTTGTACCTCGGTCTTCTGAGAGACCGGCACCCTTGAGTGATTTAACAAAGAAGAGGGCTCCAAACATTGTGGTATGGAGTAATAAGGCAGACGCTCCATTTAGTGACTTAAAGTAGGCTATTACATCAACACCAGTATTGAAAGCCTAATTTTTCACTAACTTTCATTCTTCAGATGGACGCTTTGGACACAGGCCTGGGAGCTGTGCTGAGCCACAGCAACAATGGTGTTGAACACCCCGTCATGTTCCTAAGCAGGAAAACTGTTGGATCGAGAGACCAGGAATGTGGCGGTGGAAAGGGAAGCCCTTGTGATTAAATTGGCGATTACACAATTGAGGTACTACTTCTCGGGCCTTGAATTTACTCTTGTTATGG
The DNA here is from genome assembly GCF_900747795.2 of Erpetoichthys calabaricus. NCBI lineage: Eukaryota > Metazoa > Chordata > Cladistia > Polypteriformes > Polypteridae > Erpetoichthys > Erpetoichthys calabaricus. The sequence goes on along the minus strand of NW_026261593.1, from coordinate 1,281,406 downwards.
TTCATGCACCCCTACAGTGGATGTCCCTACACAAGGACTTAAATCCACGGGTCACCAGGTGGTTTCTTGTACTTCAACCATCGTTTGTTGATCATAAGGGCTCTCTCCATACCAACGCCTAATGCACTTCCTCGAGATCACAACCTCTTGGTCAGGATTGCCTGACTTAATGGGTCTGGGCTGAGGGGGGATCTTGTCACACACGTGAACTGAATAATGATAGTTCCAAACTAGACCAGGGGGTGGCAGGGTGCACTGACTTTCTCTCTCGATCTTCTGCAGGCCAACCATGGGAAATCCCAAATGGTTCCAGTACCTACGATGATGTCACTTCCAGTACCAATGACATCACTTCTGGTTCCAGTGCAAATGATGACGTTACTTCTGGTCCCAATGACATCATTTCTGATTCCAACGCAAATGATGACGTTACTTCTGGTCCCAATGACATCATTTCTGATTCCAATGCAAATAATGACGTTACTTCTGGTCCCAATGACATCACTTCTGGTTCAAGTCCCGATAACTTAACTTCCAGTCTCAGCCTTTAAAGCCACCATCTTTATAGCCTTAAATCAGTTCTGTTTTGGACTCTGACCTGTGAACAACTCACAACAAATGTACCCACTTGCAGCCAGGGCATAATATACGGGTGGCTGCTCTAAACCTTTTTGATGTCTCTGGTTCATTCTTGTGGCACTTTGTATACATGTCAATTCTCTCATTACTAGGGGGCTCCGCCCCCTGCTCGCTTCGCTCGCCAACCCCTGGCGTTGGGGCATGACAAAGAGTGAGATGTATGAATTAGATATAGAATAGTGTGCAGGTTTGGATGATGCCTATATAAATAAAAAATAGAGTGTTTGGCATAGAGTAATGTTTTATTGGAATATTTCTTTGTATACAACATTAGTAGTAAAGATGGTGTCTTGTCTTTGAATGAGTCTTCCTTGGCATGGATCATTTATAACTTTAACTTTAACGTCAGATGAACGTCGAACACGTGAGAAGGCAACATAAAGTTGTCCATGTCCAAAAACGGGTTCAGAGAGGTAGATGCCAACCTTGTCCATGGCTTGTCCTTGTGATTTGTTGATGGTCATGGCAAATGCAGGTTTAATGGGGAACTGCCGGCATTTCAATGTAAAAGGTAAATCCAGGTCAGAACTCGTAAGGTCAATTCTAGGCTCTGGCCATCGGACCTTACTCTTATTCTATGTTAATTAATGTTGTCTTATTTTAATTCTTTGTCTTTTATTTTTCTTTTCTTCATTATGTAAAGCAAGCTACATTTTTTGTATGAAAATGTGCTATATAAATAAATGTTGTTGTTGTTGTAGTGGGACCAGTGCTTGATTAGCATTTGCACTGGCACCCTGTGCTTTTCACAGATGACAGCAGGTTCACCCTGAGCACATATGACAGACATGAAAGGGCCTAGAGAAGCTGTGGAGAACGTTATGCTGCCTGTAACATCGTTCAGCATGATGGGTCAGTGATGATCTAGGGAGGCATATCCATGGAGGGACAGAGGCACAGACCTCCGCAGGCTAGACAATGGCACCTTGACTGCCATTAGGTATCGGGATGAAATCCTTGGACACATTGTTAGACTATATGCTGGTGCAGTGGCTCCTTTGTTCCTCCTGGTGCATAACCATGTGGCGAGAGTATGCAGGCATCATTTTTTTATTTAGATTTTCGGGGTGTCTTTGAATTCAGCCCTCTGTAGGTTGATCATTTTCATTTCCATCAAACGATGTGCCATCCTTTCATTCCTAACAAATTACCATAGCAGTAGAGATAGCCAGCAGGATTTTTTTCCCATTGAGATGTGATGTGTTTTCAAAGTGTTCCTTTAATTTATTTGAGCAGTATACATTCATCCAGTGTTTCCTCAACACCTGGTCACTTTTTATGACCTGTTGCTTTGGAACTCATAAAAGACCTCTTTTCTATATGGTGGATACCCACTTTCTCCTTCTCCAATTCCCATTTAGGAGATGGTTCAGGAAAAGCATACCAACTCTGCTGTTTTCATATGGATGGTCCTGACCACATTCAGATTCTCTAACCATCATTCATTCATTCAGAGGCAGAACATTAGAAATGAGTATTTACATTCTTAGTCAATTGCTAATGACTTACTGATTTTATTGGTTTATTCTATACTTTAAGATATACAAACTTAAACTAATGACACATCCCAAAAATGATGCTAAAACTCCACTCCTCCTTTGAATAGCCTATTAATTTAGCGGCTCCCTAATTAAATGCTTACTTGGCGTTTCCACCAAAGTGGCTTTCTGACAAGGCCATTTGGCACTCCTCCTGGCACCTCCTAGGGATAACCCACCAAGGTGATCTGGTTATTTTGTAGTAAAGCATTCAAACCCAGGCCGGTATCCGCTAATCAAAAGCCCTTCCTAAATAATCTATTATTACAATAGCCGTTTGCCAAAATGAACTTAAAGACCCCAGACCTTAATGTCAGAGTGGTATTCAATAGGATTTTCATCTAGCTCCTATGGAGCTACCTAGTGTAAATCAGTGAGATGGCCTTCATCCTCGGCCAGGTACGGATCAATTCCAAAGTGATCGGCTCAATATCACCTTGCAACTATGAACTGATGAACCAGGTAACCAACTAAAGCAGCATTAAGCATTATTTTTTGCCTTCTGCCTGCCCTTCACAGGTTTTATTAGAAGAATAAACCCACAGTGAAGTGTTACTCAAGGCCGTCTCAGAATATACTTTCACTATAGCGGGGCAGTGTCATAGTTGCCACTAAGTAGTCTATAGGATTTCCAGTTATTTATAAACTTATTTAAAATTATTGGAGAAGCTTCTTACCACGTCTGCTTTGGCAGGGTAAAATCCCTGTTAAATTCACACAGACAATTTAATAGCAAAAAATCACTTACCTTTATTACAGTTCCACTGAATGTTCAGTTTCCCAGATTCTTCTCCTGTCTTCTGGAGCACTCGGCCTCTTCCTAATCACATTGAGGGTTACCAGATTATGTTGATGAACTTTCCTTTGCCTTCAAAGAAGGCAGTCATGGAGCTCAGATAAGAATGCAGAACGTATCTTTATTTGGACAGAGTAGGCACAAATGTCTCAGTCCATGGAGTGAGCAATCAGTTAGAACAACCACTACCTTATGTGACACTTCACGTCATCTGACTTTTAACATGCAGAAATTTATCAACTTAACCAATCAACTACAGCCACAAGTACCTTCAAATACATGTCGATTCTCCCATTATTCTGAACGCCACCCCTTTAATTCTTCTATTGATGTTATCACCTCTTCATACGAGAGGTGTTTGGTTCAGTTTATTCTCGCTTTCTAAAGGAGTGTTTGTTACTCATTTAGCTCATTTTAACACTTATCGTTACTTTCATGGCTGCCCTAAGATGAGACAAAAACCTCACGTACCTTCAGTCCTTCTTTATGCTTAATAATTCATTGTTATAACTTCATATAAGTATATACTTGTGTTAGATTGTAAAAATTATTTTATCTTGATTAAAAGTTCTATACAAACTACAATAGTTAACATTACAAGGACTGAATAGACATCAACTCTTGCTTGGGTGGCAAAGAGAGAAAGGACATTTTCGCATGAGTTTACCAGAAGGCACTGGAGACTCTAACATCAGCTGGAAGAAGATTCTGTGGCTTGATGAGGCAGCAATTGAGCTTTTTGGACATCACACTAAATGGCAGGTTTGGCATACAGCAAGCACTGACGCACACCATCGCCACTATGAAGTATCAGGCTATGGGGATATTTCTCTGCCGCAGACCCAGGAAGGTTTATGATGGCAGATGGAGAAATTAATGCAGCAAAATACAGAGAAATCCTGTAGGACAGGCATGTCAAACTCACTACCATTGGAGGGCCGCTTCGACTGCCATATGTGTGTCAGCAGGCCGCACTGTAACAAAAACTATTATACTATTATACAAAGTTACTGTAGCTTTCTTTCCAATAATGAAAACTTTAAAAAATGTAACACTTAAAGTTTAAAGAAAAGCAATTTATTTCCATACAATCTCCGTACAACAGCGTAAAGTTAGAGTCTTAGCCTCTTAGCTAGGTCCTTATATAGGAGTCTTACAGTCTGAGATTTATTTCTTTTGTCCCAACACTTGGCATCTCTTGTTAGTAACCAGTTTGTCAATCTTAGGCTTGAAATCTTGTGCAGCTGCAACTTTTATGAGGGATGAAAGGTGCTCGACAGTAAGTCTTGAGCGATGTGGGGTTTTGGTAGCTTTCATTAACGAAAACAATTGCTCACAAAGGTAAGTGCTTCAGAACATAGACAGTACTCTCGATGCCAACTTACAGATCTGCACATATGAGGGTGGCAGGTAAGCATACAAGCCTGGCACACCAACTTTGTTGTATTTTGCCTTCAAAATAGAATCTGACTGCACTTTAGTCAAAACCATTTGGATATTCTCAGGCGCATTCTCAACGTTGTAAGACTATGGTGACGTAAACAGCGCAAAGTCCTGTTAGTGTGAACTGAAATCACGAAAACGCTCACTGAATTCATTGCTCAGTAATTCAAGTTGGAAAACAAATCCTCCAAAAATCTAATTTTATTTTACTAAGTTTACTTCAAAGTTTATATTGTAAAATAAGCCGATATGCAAAAAGCCCCCGACCTACGATAATTGTACAAACTCAAAATCACAAAAATTTGTTAATAAACAACTCACCAACTTCTCATGTCCACTTCAGATCTTCAGCTGAAGTCTGCACTGACGTTTTGTTACAATACTAGAACAAAATTACGTAAAACTAGAGCAAAAAAACATGAAAATATGTGAGCTATTACTACTCGTGATGGTCAGTTCTGCCCAGTGGCCAGTCTCAACAGCCCTGCCAGTAGTGTAGCCTGCCAGGCTGCTGCAGCCTAGCACTTCAGTTGCGATGTCACGGCTCATTAACTTTGGTCAAGGCTTATGACTGGGGGTGGTCAGTGTCTTGCCTAGGGTATCAAGGAGCTGACGCCGCAGCTGCAACTATACTAGCAGATGACATTTCTGGTACCATAATGCCATGGGAAAACTCGCTTTTGTCAGAATGCAAGAAAAGTCAATGAGTAACGCCAAAGATGCAGAATGATTCATGAATCACAAACGATAGTAATCAATCTGTACAAGTTTAGTGCTAACTAGGATCGGTCATGCGGGTCGCACAGATTTCTGTTGCGGGCTGCATGAGGCCCACCGGCTGCGTTTTTGACACGTCTGCTGTATGAAATCCTGATGCATTGTGCAAGAAACCTGAGCCATGGGAGAAAGACAACTACTGGGAATAATGAGCCAAAACTTCACAGCAATGTTCATGTCCAGGATTGGCCATGTCAGAGTCCAGATCTCAAGTCACTTGACAACTTGTGGCTGGACTTGAAAGAGACTGATCACTCCTAACCTCCATTACTCCTGATAAAGTCTGAGCTGTGCTCACAGACTGAGAGGGTGTCATGGTGGCCAAGGGGGCATCTACTAAATACTGACTTGACGGGGATGACAGACTGATGCCATCACTGCTTCTATTTTATATATTTGTCATACATTTAGATCATCTTGCAGAGATCTGTTTTCACTTTGACATGAAAGAGTCTTTTTCTGTTGATCAGCATTCATAAAGCCAAATTTAATTGCATATTCTTTAAAGTGTAAAAACTTCCAAGGTATTGATGTTGCCACAAATATACCTGAAACACGACATCACTTCATCCGAGAGAGGGAGGACTGTGGAAGAATAATTTTAGGGTAACATGGCTTTCATCTTAAAGCGATAACATAAAGGGTTAATGAATGTCCGAAACCTTTGCAGGCATGTCCGGAGGCCAGCGAGGAGTCAAGTGAACAACAAAATGTGCTGAAAGATGACTAAGAAATCGGATGATGTCCCGCAAACAATCAGAATGGACAATTGTTATATGGAAAGAAATTTCAAGGGTGATGGCTCAACTCAAAAAGTACAAGAAGAACTAGAATATAATATACAGTGCTATGTAAAAGTCTGGGACCCCTAATAAAAATCACTCTATCAGTTTATAACTTGCTAAGCTTCTGAGGCAGCAACTTCATTTTAACAGCAACATTTCAGTAGTGAAATATTTTTTATTGGACCAACAGAACCAATGTATTGTGCATTTAAACAAAAATAGGCAGGTGCATTAATTTAAGCGTCTCAAAGGAATAACCCCATCAATATTTAGTAGAGCCCCCTTTTACTGAAATAACACCCTGTAGACGCCTCCAATAGCCACTGACAAGTTCCTGAATTCTGGCTGGTGGTATTTTGGACCTTCTTCCTTACAAAATACCTTCAGATCAGTCAGGTTTGATGGTTTCCAAGCGTAAACGGCCTGCTTCAAACCAGTCCATTCATTTTCAATGCTGTTCAGGTCTGGGGACTGGGATGGCCATTCTAGAACATTGGACTTGTGCTCCTGCATGAGTTACTTGGTAGATTTTGAACGGTGCTTTGGATTCATTGTTGTACTGAAACATCCAACCCCGGGCATAAGTTCAACTTTGTGACGGACTCTTGAACATTCTTGTGAAGAATCTGCTGACACTTGGAGGAATTCATGAGGCCCTCAACTTTAACAAAGGTTTCCAGTACCTGTGCTAGCCACACAGGCCATAACATGATGGACCTCCACCAGATTTTACAGTAGGCAGCAAGTCCTTCTCCTGGAATGCTGTGTGTTTTTTTCACAAGCATAGCGCCTATGGTTGTGACCAAATAATTCCACCTTAGTCCCTTCTGTCCACAGTATTTCTTTCCAAAATGTTTTTGCCTTGTCCTGATGCACTTTTGCAAACTTCTTCTGTACTTTCTTGTGGTAAGGACTCAGAAAAGCTTTTTAGCACATCACCCTTCCACCGAGCTGTTAGAGGTGCAAAGTGCACTGTACTGTGGAGCGACGTACAATGACAGCATCAGCAGCCAGATGTTCTTGTAGCTCTCTGGAGGTGGCGACTGTGGTTTGACTGTAACCATTCTAACCGGCCTTCAGCTGTGCCTTTCAGATATTTTTCTTGGCCTACCACATCTTTTCTTCAGAAGGACTATTCATGTGGCCTTCCTATTCCTAAGTACATTTCTGACAGTGGAGACAGACAGTCCAAACCTTTGTGAGAATTTCTTGTACCCTTCTCCTAATTCATAACCACAAATTATCTTAGTGTTTAGGTCAGTAGAGAGTTCTTTAGAAGTTCCCATGTTGTAATTCTCTAAGAGAGAATCCAGGACAAGCACAACTAGTAATTACTAATGTTAAATACACTTTTTCATGACTGCTTGCATCTGTCTTTGTAGTTTAAGGTCTAATGAGCTAATCAAAGCAATTTTGTGCTGCAGCCTGTCAGAATTAAATGACTACAGGTCTTCAAATCAATGCAATTAAAAGGGTGCCCACATTTTTTGCACATCCCATTTTTTACATTTTATTTTATTTCATACAACTCAATGATGCTAAAATGAGAATTTTGATCTGATAAACATTCCCTTATCTACATTTCTCTAGTAAAAAATGGCATGTTGCTGTTATCTTCTCTTATGAAGACAGAGCAAATTATTAATAGACTTTTATTTTAAACACGTCTTTTGGGTGTAAACCAACGAACCAAACAGAATAAATGTATGCATTGATTGACACTGTATGCAAATTCAATAGTTTATAAAATGAACTTCTATTCTTTGTTTCTCTGATCATTCTGACCAGGCTGTAACAGGCTGCTTCTGATGAACGCTCCCCTCTAAGACATTTTTCTGAGGAGTAATTAAAGATTCAACGAACAGCTTTTCTCCTTCCTGATTACTGATTTGTCCTGTTAGAGGATATTTCTTTCTTTAATAAGATTTTAAATTACTACTGCAAGACAGAATGGAAAATTTGGCGATGCAGGAGGCAACGTGAAAGGAACAGGGAGGGTGGCTTGGATCACCAAAATAACTCTGAGAGGACAGAAAGATCACAAATTCCAAAAATGGCAGCGAGCAAAGTTAATTTAGCAATTAAAATATGTAAAGCGTGACATTTCTCCTAGCATAGAGAAGTTCATTCACTCAAGTCAGAATACAAAATAAGGGCACAGGTAAAGGAAGTCAAACAGACATTATTAAGGAATTCATTTTTATTCTGAACAAAACGTATCATAGAGCACAGCATCTCAAGTTAAGAATACAATGAAAATCAACACAACAAAAACAGGGCAATACAAGACCATTTGTGAGATGGGCCCCCTAGAACAAATCTGCAAAAGTATAAATATATACTGAACGATAAAATAAAACTACTGAAGGTCAAAGTGTAACAAGTATAAAAATTATAGAGTCCAGCACCTGAGATATAAGTTAAAAAAAAAGAAAAACATTAATATGAATATCATTAAAAATATCAACTCAAGTGTCAGAGTGGAAAGAGAAATGTCACTGCTTAAAAAGTCAAATCATCAGTAGTTGGCTTAAAAGAGTCCATAAGTGATAAAACTTGTGTCAAGACTCGGACATTAATAACACAGAATAGACATCATGTCACGTGCTGGTAAACATTAAGATTCAGACATTAATAAAACAGAATAGACGTCATGTCACTTTGTGGTAAATGTTAAGACTCGAACATTAATAATACAGAAAAGCATCATGTCATGTGGTGGTAAATGCTCTTCACAATGGCAGCTCTAATTCAAATAAATGCACAGTGAAGTTTTGCTCCCTTCCAGATGTTCTCTATTTTTGTATATTTGTCATAATGAATGGCTTCAGATCTTTAGACAAAATGTAATATTAGATGACAGGAATCAGAGTGAATGTGTAACACCATTTATAAGTTGCTGCCTAAGATATTGAAGTAATAAAGTAACCCAACAGCTGTATTGCCGTGTGCCTGGTGAATTGTCTCTTTAGTGACTCCTGCAAAGAGCTGAGCAAAGATACCTGATAACAAGACACAGCCAGCCTTACTGAATCTAAACCTCACCATATGTTGTCACTTATCATGATAGTGAACTTTTCACCCTAAGGTTTCTAGAAGAACAAGGAGTCTTGAGAAAGAAAAATGTGAGTGAAATCAGAAAAGCTTTAGCCATTGCTAAGGGTCTGTGACTCCACTACACCACAGTGACAGCCATCATCTCCAAACATAAAAACATTCAGAAAAGAACAACATTTTCATAGGAGAAGCTGGCCTGCCAACTGTCCCTGAAGGGCACAGCAATGCCTGAGTCAAGAAGTCACAGAGGATTCCAGAAGAAACATCCAAAGACCCTCAGGCCTGTCTACCCTCCTCTAAGGTCAGAGTTCATGACTCTATGGTATGAGAGATGAAGAGTAAAAGCAGGACTCATGGGAGAGCAGTAAGACAAAACAACTCTGCTATCCAAGAGCAGCTTTGGTGCTCATCTCATAACTGCTCAGAGTCACCTTGGTCATCTTCACGTCTCATCTAATAAAGACAGACAAGAACTTTGTGGATGGCGCAGGTCCCTCTAGGTCTGGTGTAAAATTAACACAGCAATCAACGATAAGTACTTCATACCTACAATAAAACAAGGGGCTGGCAGTGTAATGAAAAGGGGGGCTTTGCTGATGCCTCCGTGTGTGAAGACTTGCCATTTTGAACCTTCATTAGGAGATTGGGCAGTCCTCTGTCCATGACCTGAACTCAAGGTGTAGATGGATGACACAGCAGGTCAATGCTGAAATGAAAAGTTTATACTCACAATACTCTGAATGTATCTGAATGAAAGCAAAGACCAGCGGGCTATCACTCCTCAACAGTAACGTCAAAGTCTGATCTCAAATTATAAATTAGAGTGTTTAGTTCTTATTTCTGGTGCTAAAGTTGCAACAAACAAGTACTGAAACTCTGGGGACAATGACACCTTCAGATCAGTCACAGAGGTGTTGGATAAGAACTTTGATCATTAAATAAAGAGAGCAGTAATTTGGAGCTGATGGAACAGGACGTCTGCCCAATTTTGATTGCCTCTGGGGTGACAGGGTCTACTTGGGGTGCCCTGCCATCTTTCAGTGATCTTATGGCTGCATGGCCTTCACTTCAGTTGTCAGTTTGACACGATTGTGTTTGAAGGTATCATAAAAGCCTAAGAGAGCATTGTGATGAATTCAAGAGAGATGTTGAACAATAATGGAGGCAATGAGCGTCCTTGTCAAAGTCTTATTGTAGATGTGAACCATTTTGTTAGCTCCACATTAATCTCCACTTCATTTAAGGCCTGATTTTAGAGTCCTGATAACATCCACAGTTTTGCTAGGGTATCTTCATTGAGGCCCATAGTGCTTCTTGCCAGAGAGTGTCAAGTGGAATCTGTGAAGGTGGGATTGATGTTCTTGTTCTCTTCAACTGCTTTATCAGGCTGAAATATCACATTACTTGTATGATATTTTCACAATGTTAAACAAACCAATGAATGAAAACATCTTTTCCATTTTAAAGATTTTTGATGGGGAGCACATTACCCCAGCATACCCCAGCTTGTATTTCTTGTATGGCCTAAAATCACTCAAGGAATGCCTTGATTGGTTTTTACAGGCCCTGTTTTTGACAGCTCTCCATGCTTGATTTCCTAAGAAGACAAGAAAAACTCCCAGAAAGAGATAAAAATGGAAGAAATTAGAGGAAAGGAAATTCAGGGAGAGACCCCACCTTCCAGGTAGACTAGGTGTGCAGTGGGTGTCAAAGAATGGGCTAAATACAACCCACTAATGAGAACACAAGTGATCCTCTTCACAGAGCTAGATGAGCAATCCATCATGGCCACCTCAGATATACAACACAACAGTACAAATGACAAAGTGAGAATGTCTTCAGAAAGATCTTCAAGTTTAAAATTTAAAAGCTGACAGCCCCCATTATTAGAAGTATTTAGACCCTTAATTTAATATTATTATTATTTATAGGGTTTAAGTCTGCGCTTTGCTGGGGCCACTCAAGGACACTCAGAGACTTGTCCTGAAGCCATTCCAGCATTGTCCTGGTTGTGTAATTTGGGTCATTGTCACACTGTTTGAAGTGGCATGCACTCTCTAGCAGGTTTTCTTCCAGGACCTCCTTGTATTTGATTGCATTCTCCATTCCCTCAATTCTGACCAGTCTCCCTGCCCCCATAGACGTGCTTGAAGTGGGTCAGTACCAGCATCTCTTCCAGTTTTGATACAGAGGAGCAGAACCTTTCCATAGCTTAATGGTGAGACCGCCTTTGATCAGCCTTCACTGCCTCATGATGGTCAATCAGCTTTTCACTGTACTGGTGCCTGTTTTTAGAGTACTGATGAGCTCTGGAATCCCTTTGATAATCTTTAATGGGGACCCTGACACCCCTTTGATGGAGTGTTGATGTATCCCATCATTTGAATGTCACCGTATCATAATAAAAAGAGACCTGTCAATAACCTGCTTCCCCTTCAAGCACTGCTCCATAGCATGATGCTGCCATTACCATACTTCACCATAGGGATGGTATTAGGTGATGAGCAGTGCCTGGTCGTCACCAGACACAGTGCTTCAAGTTCAGCTGAAAGACTTCAATTTTTGTCTCATCACATCATTATCTTTTTCCTCCTGCTCTCAGAGTCCCTAAAGCTATCATATTTCTTTTACTGAAGAGTGGCTTCCATCTAGCCTCATTACTATAAACACCTGAGTGATGGAGTGAAGGTCGATGGCTGTCCTTCCGACAGCTTCTCCCATCTCCACAGAGGACTTCTGAATCTCTGCCAGAGTAAGCATTGGGTTCGTAGTCACATTCCTGCCTAAGGCCCTTCTTTCCTGGTTACTGTGTTTGACAGATGGACATCTCTCAGAAGAGTCCTGGTGGTTCCAAACTTCTTCCATTTCACAAATCCTGAGGCCTCTGTGCTCCTGGGGAGACTCAAAGCTTAACAAATGGTTTTCTCCCCTTGCCTTGATCTGTGCCTCAACACAATTTGATCATGGAGGTCTACAGAGAGATTCTTGAGTTCCTGACTTGGTTTTTGGCCTGACATGCAGAGTGAATTGTGGACCTTTTATACACAGGTATGTACATATGTGCCTTTATAAATGATGTCCAGTCAATTTGGCACAGCTGGACTGTAATCAAGTTCTGGACACTTTTCAAAGAGAATGAAAGCAAACAGGAAACACTCGGCCACAATCACAGCACTCTGTGCCTACACTCAGTGAAGAGCGCTACACAAAAATAACTTGTATAAGTGGTACAGTAGTCTGGAGTGCCAGAGCCAAGCATCTGAATACTTCTAGGAGAGTCAGGGGTGTCAAAAAATCACACCTGTTATGGTGTAATTATGGGTAACTGAGTGTAGACTGACAAGCAAAAATGCCAAATGTGTCCAATGAAATCTACAACATAATAAAGTGTGGAGAAACTGAAGGGCTGTGAATATGGCCTGAATCTGCTGTAGACGTCTGTTTGAAAAAGTTGAGCAGCAGGTCTCAGTAAAGCTGGATTACAAAAGTTTGTCGACTTCTTTCTGAAAGCTACAGGTGATAAGCTCAAAGGCTGGTCTATGAAAACTTGCAGCAAATAAGAATAAAGAGGTGAAATCTTTGTATTGAATTAATTCTGTGGACATTTTTGACAAGAATAAAGTTCAGAATGCAATGCATGAAGCTCACACCAACACTATAACAATGGAGGGCCATCAGGGGAAGGTGTCTGCTTACTTATCTTACACATCATTACTTACAAACCTGAGCACACTTTTAAGCTCTCAAGGTGCCGGCCTGCTTATGATTCTAAGGATTAACAAAATAACGGTGGGGACCCTGAAGCTGTGGAGTGGTCTGCCTGCTACTCTAAGAGGTGCCCCTTCAGTCTCAGCTTTTAAATCAGGCTGAAGACTCACAATATCAGTTTAGCACACCCTGACTAGAGCCGCTGATTGGCTGTGCTTGCTGCATCTCTGTCGTTAGTCCTCAGTACTACCATATAACGACATTAATCAACTGTTACTAACACTTACCTTTTCTCTTTCTCTTCTCGGTATCCACATGAAGCTCTTGGTGCCACTGCTCTACTGCCAAGGAGCTGTCATGTCAAATAAAGGAGCACTGGAATCATCAGGTAAAAGGTCCTGGTGTCTGATTGGCTGGCCCAGCATTGACTCAAATGTGGAATGGCCATTAGGGGGAGGCGGCTTGTGGCAGAGGTCTCCAGGCCTCTGATTGTGTCAGATTGTCTGACTGCCCTTTAATAATCTGGCTTTGGTTCTACAATGAACTGATGGAGAGATGTCGTTGTTTGTCATTTATGTTCATTCAATTCTACTTTATTCTTGATGTATTTGAACAAATCTGTATCCTCATATCTGATAGTTCTATATTTAGTGAGCGGTGTCATCTGTTCTTACATTAGGGGTCATTCAGTTTTGATTAATGGGCAGAAATGGAAAATGTACCAATTTCAAACAAAATCTATAACACAAAGTGTGCAGAAACTGAAGGGGTCTTAAAACAATCCAGATCCAGTCTAAGTTCACCCGGGGGCTTTGTGTCTTTGTTGGGCCCAATTTTGGATCACGCGGATGATACATAGAAATGCACTTGTCCTTTGAAGATTTACAGCCTTGATCCTCCTTCTTTAACAAAGTGTCTCATTATGTAACCTTCCTCCTTGGCTTCTGGTAAGTTCTGAGCCATTACAGAATGCACAGATAAGTGGATGAATAAGGTCTTTGTCTTGCTGTGATCTAAGCGGTGACCTGGCCTGACTTTGTTCCTCCAGCACCTCATTTGATAAACCAAGCTGTCGCGTGTTTGCCATGTTGCAGTACCTCACTGCACATAAGGACTGGATATTTTTTTAGACACTACATATACACTATATGGCCACAAGAAAGTGGACCACCCCCCAATCCAAGTGATTGAGTTCAGGTGTTTCAGTATTCATAAGTTCATCAAATTAAGAACACAGCCATGCAATCTCCATTGACAGTGGGAGGAGTTGTACAGAGGAGCTCAGTGACTTTAAACATGGCACTGTCACAGGATGCCACCTTTCCCATAAATCAGTGTATGACTGTAGTGTTATTACGGTGATGTGGAAGCACTGATGATCAACAACAGCTCATCCACAAAGCGGTGGACCACATAAACTCACAGAGAAGGGAGCACTGAGACCTGAGGCACAAAGAATAGCCAATCCATTGGCCTCTGGATGGACTATGCATCCAGAACTTAAAAAACAGATTTCTGTAGCCGAGCCTAAGATCATTATGGGCAATGCCAAGCATCGGTTGAAGTGATGTGAAGTCAATGGACTCTGGAGCAGTGGAGCCATGGAGTGATGAATCACACTTCACTATCTTGCTGTCTGATGGACCAGCCTTGGTTTGGTGGATGCCAAGAGAACGCTACCTTCTGGATGGCATGTTGCCTACTGTGAAGTGTGGTGAAGGAGAAATAATAGCAGGGCTTTGGCTTGGCTCCTTGGTTTCCATGAAATGTCCTGTTAATGCTACAGTTTTTAGTTTGTGGAAGACACTTTTTTGTGACAGTATGGTGGTGCTTCTGTGCACAAAGCCAGTTTTATGAGGACATCGTGGAACTTAAGTGGCCCACACAGATTCCTGACCTTACCCTACTGAACACCTTTGGCATTAATTGGAATGCTAATGGCCAGCCAAGTCTTCTCATTCTACATCAGTATCTGACCTCACAAACGTACACACATTCCTACAAACACACTCCAAAATCTTGTAGGAAGAAGATTGGAGGCTGTTATGGAGTGGCCAACTCCATTTTCATGCTTATGGGTTAGGTTAGGTTAGGTTAAGGGAATTAAAACCTTTCAGCTGAGCACTGGCACTCTAGTCCCATACTTAAAAAGACAAATTTAAATTAGTTTAAAAAGAAAGGACTGAATATTCTAAAACAACCGTCAATAAATAAACAAATACCCTACTCAAATCATCCTGTGTCATTTCAGTCGTTGACAGCAAACGTATCCAGTGTTTAGTCCAATGCCTTCCCACTCGAGTCGCTCTTTCTTTGTCCAGAATTGCTGTGACTGCAGAGCCAACACGACTGGTTTGGGATTTTGTTGTTGAAATTGCTGCTCGAGGGTCATTTGTTTGTCCTGTTTTTCTATATTTCTAAGGTAGTGAATGAAATGGAGTTTTAAAGAGTTTTATGTTTTACTGATGTAAATTAAACTGTGTGCCATAATTTTTTTGGATGTGAATGGGATTTTCCAGGCATATTTGTTTTTGTTTTTTTTTTTTTAATAGTGGAAGATGCATGAAGCAAAATGTCTCTTAGTATTTTTATTTTTATGTTAGGCAGCAATTAAAGAAAGAGGCTGTAACAGTAGAAAATAATTTTGTAATTGTAAAAAATGAAACCATAAAGTTTGTCTGGCCTAGAAGGAATACGTAAAAATTATTGGGAGTTTGATATGTGGCCTGTTGCTGATTGTATTGGTTTGTGAGAAAATCTAAACTGGAGACTGCGGAGTAATTACTTTGGTGAAATCTGAATTGATAAAATGCATTTGATCCAATTCCGATTGTTAAATTATTTGAGGTGTAATATTAAGATTAGGGCTTATTCCAAAAACATGGTTAGGGTAAGAAGTACAATACATTGCACTGATAATTGATAGATTGTTATTTGTAACCTTAGGGCTGATTTCCCCAAACTGGTTAGGTTAGGGTTGTGGTGGCTCAGGGCGTGGATTGAAGATCCAGACAGGTAAGAGTCGGGGCAGTCAAGAGGTCTACACAGGGTGGTCAACCTCAGATCCCATAATGGAAGGAGTTCTGTAAAATGTAAATTATAACACATTGTGTGGGAACAGAATTGTAAAGTACAAGATTGGAAAGAAACATGGAAAGAAATTGGAATTTTTAAGGGTTAAGGATTTTGGACTTTGAAGAACAGGAAACCTTTTGCTCCCCTCCTTCACACTCGTAACAATGAGAGCCTGCACTCTCCTCTCTGTGCTGATAAACATCAGTTTGTTCCTCCTCATTGTTTTATATTTTTTGCCTTCCTTTGTAATTCTTAACTTGTTAATTTTGTTAAAGTTTCTATAAGTTTCTATCAGAATAATAATCTTACCTCTAAGTTTCCCCCTGTTTAAAAATGACAATAACTTCTGTGTTGAGAACTCTTTATATTGTTGGTGTTTCTTTCAGCCGACCAGCTGTTAGCTTTCTGTTTAAGAAAAATTAAAAATAGTTCATTTTAATATAACATTTTATATTTCCCTTAATTCTGTTAAGTTACAAAATCTGATTGAATATTTTGTCCAAAGTATCCCACTTGGATTAAAGAAAGGAAACAATGAAATTTCAGGAGATTTGTTGCTCTTTAACTACTAGTCAAGGAGAATATTACTCAAGAGGTGCTGAATGGAGGGGAAAGAGTTTTGATGAAAAAGAAAATAAAAGTCAAACAAAAAGATTTTATATGTGATGTAAATCTGTTAGGCTTGAATGACTAATTAATGAAGTGTAGCGTGCGACTGGGGCTCTTGCCCGGCCGGGACACCTCCACACTGGGAGGACCAGGGCAGCAAACAGTGTTACCTACCCCGAGACGCTAGATGACAACACCCCTGGGTTGCAGCAGTGCCTCAGACTCCCGCAGGGCTTCATGGGAGTTGGAGTTTGGTCAGCCCTGTTGGGATCCACAGGCGCCACCAGGGGGTGCTGCAGTAGGAGCTGCTGAGCTCTTTTGGGCAGTTCTTCTACCACACCCAGAGGTGCTGCCAGAAGTGAGTCATCAAGCACCTGGAGCATTCTGGGTGGGCTATACAAGGAGCCAGCAGCCACTACTCAGGGAGTCAGAGTCGGGAGGAGGGAGACAAAGCTTGACCCAAGGAGTGGAGGAAGAGAAGGAAAAGAGTGAAGGAAGAGACTTGTGGTATCATGCTGTGCTTGTGCTGGGACTGTGTTATACTTGTGGGGAACGGGGAATAAAAAATAAAAATCAGAGAGTGCCTTGGACTTGTGTCCCGCGCCTGTCTGTGTCGGGTTAAGCTGGAGGGCCACAGAAGGTAATAGCTGACTTCATCTGAATCTCTTTAAAAACATTTAAAATCACTTATCTGGGATGTGACAGTCTACCTCAGTCTACTTTATATATAATCCGTTTGTAACATGAACTGTACATCCATTTCATATTCAACTTAAATGTTTCATTTACAGTATATGACTTAAACCAAACTTCATGAACTTGTGAGTTTAAATAATCACAACTAGAACACTAAATGGATCGATCTGATCTTCTTTGTACATTTTCTAAACAGACGAATGTGAGCACAGCTATACTTGTGAGGTTTACGCCTTGCTAGAGCAGCGAGTTCAGCAGAGAGAAGGTGACGCTCATCGCACACAGCAGCCCTTTAATCTTCAGCTCCTTCGCCAAACACAAATGAATCCTTCAGGAACGTCCAGCATGAACTTGTGAAGGCCGCGCCGTGTCACTCACGCTAACCGTGCTGAAGGAACCACTTGAGTGATTTTTACAAATGAGCTCACAATGCTTCACCGGTTCATACGTTCAAATATAATGAGTGGACATAAAGCTGTGTAGTTTAAATTGAACCAAACACACTAAGAATACGTTCGTTCCTTTAGAATCTTTGATTGGCACATTCACCATTTGGTTAAATACATGAACTGTGCACTGTGATTGCAACGATTTTTAAAAATATTTTTACTTTTAATTATTTACAAATACACAATGTGCGAAATGATTTAATTGCTGTGGGCTATTCACTTTTCTATTACCTGACTGCTTACTATGCCTCATAACAATCATGCTGTGTTGTGTTGTAATGTATGGTGGTCCATGTTATGTACAACAGCAATCATAAAATGTATGGAGGTTATTTTTCTTTTCTTATAATGCCATTAGCGTATTTATATGAAAATATACAATATGAAATGAATCTATAAATACATACTTATGCAAACAATATAACACACAAGTGTGGCCACAGTTTACCAAACCTGTCGATTACTAGAGATCGACTTCAAATTTATATTTCACAAGGACATGCTGACAAGACGACTGCGGACCACTTAGGTTGCTTTGTGTCATAAATCTATGAGAACTGCTACAGATATTGAACACCTTCTGGACCCTTAAGCTCTGCTAAGAACTGTTCAGTCTAAATCAAATAAACACATAAATAAAACTTGCTTAGTGAATATCTGCCGCCATCTTATCTGCTCCTCCGGCCCCTTGTGTCTGATCGGCTGTCTTAACGCTGGGCACCGCTGAGCCTTCTCTTTTATTACTTTGAAATCTTCTGCTGCCTTTGTTTTAAACTAAGGAGTCGCTGTTTCTGCCACGTCACTCCAACGCTACTTCAAATACAGATAACAAGAACACGCACAAGAAACAAGTAACTTCTACAAGCACACCCCAAACACCCAGCTACTTTTGCTCCTGTGTGGACGAAAAACAAGCAAGAAACTCTTCTAACGGGAAAAAAAACTTTAAAAACTCCTGCACGGCTCCTAAGTGGCATCCAAAGCCCAAGTTTTTAGGAGCAAAATAAATATTTTTAATTAACTCTCATATCACAGAAAACACAAAAACTCTCAGCAACTCTCAGCTGCCTCTCTCATTTACAAAGTTGAAGTCAGCGCCTCTCTCTTCCATTTCCAAGGAACTCAAGGAGCTTTCAAAAGATTAATCAACAAAAGCAATAAAGATATACCATATGTTGTGGGGGACAAAATCTGTACATTTTGGTTTAATTTTCCATTATATTTTGTTCAACACAAGACAACAGATGAGGACAAATCAAAGCAGGTTTTCTTCCCTTACACCTCACTTTTAAAACAGCTGTTCTAACATAGAAAGGGAGACATGCTGGTGGCTCAATTACTTTATAACCTGGGAAAGGAAGACTGAGCCGATGCCTAATTATTTTACATCCTGGGAAAGGAAGATCTGCTGACACCTCAGAGAACATAAAAGGTTTTGTTGTTTGGGAAAACAGACAGTGAATTAATTCTTTATATTGACAGCCAGCCAATCAGGTGCATGCAACATTCATGTGTTGTGACACCACGGCATGAAACTTTAGAATAATGTGCCTAAGAAGAAGAAGAAGAAGTCGTCACTGGTCATCAGAAAAACATCATGACCATCGATTGCTAAATAAAACGCCGCCCTGGGACATTCATCCTTGTCATCTGTAACTTTTTTGTAAGCTTTTTCTAAAGACTATATATATTCAGACTTTCCTATCAGTACCTATTTTTCTATTATTCTTTGTTCCAGTGGTATTATTATTATTCTTGTAATAAATGCCATGCTGTTTTTAACTTTCTATGCTTTGTCTTAATGTATATAGAGTGATTGAAGTAACAAATTAGATTTCTTTGAGCACCTTGAACAGCGGAGTTTTGCCCTTAGCTCTGTGCTGAGAGGCTTATTTGGGCTGAGGGTGAGGAGCTCCACTCAATAGTAGGAACTGGACATAAAGAAGATATTCTTGGCTGATAAATGGCCGATAGTCAAGAGTGCTGAGCCTTTGTATGTTAGAGACCAAAAGTAATATTTAGGTCTGAGATATCATTAAAACATCGTATGTTGTTCGTGCCGATAATAAGTAAGTCTCTTGAAGTGCCGAGTGACAGGCTGTGTTATACGTAAAGCACTTGTGTGGTTTAAAGTGCTAAAGGTTAACCAGCGTGTGTGTGTCATTCATGGGGCACTGTTGTGGTTAGGGTCTGTGTGTGTGCGTATAGCTGTGTATGTGAGTGTGTGTTCATCTTAAAGTGCAACAGTAGACCAACCCGATATGACGAGTACACTTACCCTTGAGAAACAGGTAAAGGGTAAGTAGAGGGAAATACTACGATAATACATTTCTGGCGGTGCAGCAGGGTTAACAGAGTAAGCATGTATTGCATTTTTGTGTGTTTGGTTACATTTTTCAAAGGCAGGGAGGGATCGTCCACAGGCGGTGAATATGCTGTAATCGCATGCTGGCATACAGCCGGCACATGTCAGCGTGCATCGACAGCATTTCTAAAGTTTTTTAGGTGTACGGTACAATCAGCTGTTACAGCTGTGTTTTCTCCGCTAAAAACGGAGGCAGCAGCAACGTTAACGGCAACGTTAAACGTATCATCAGGAGCAGCGGCCGTAGAGAAGGTCGACTCGGAGGTCATTGCGCTTTCCTCGAGGAGGGCGGAGTCGGGCGCAGCAGCTGCGCTGGTCAAAGACGCAGATAAGCCGTCTCTGCATAAAGCGAAGGCAAAGGCGCCTAAAATAGAAAACCTACACTTGTCTGCTGGTCAGAGAGTTTGTGTATTGTTAATTATTATAAAGCAGTTAGATGAGGAGGCAAGAGACATAAGAAATACCTGTCCAAAAAGCCGCGAGCAGCTAGCAGTACAAGTAACGATGTATAAGGAGAATGCCATACAGATTAAGCAACGATCGCTCAGTGTTAAAGCACGCGCTTTAATTACGGAGTCTTTTGACCCTGAGAAACGGGAGAGAAATGCAGGAGAACTCAGTTTGTCGCAGATCGCTGCACTCTCATATCTGCTTGCTGATAAGAGAGCTGCTTTGGCTGAAAGGCAAGGACGGGCAGCTCTTACGCTGCACAACGGAGTGCAGTTTAGAGCTTTGCGGATTACAGCTGGGACAGGAGACAATCACTCAAGTATGGTGGTTGTTGTGCAGGAAAAACAGGCAGAGGTGTTTCATGGTAGCGAATGTCTTGGTGAGAGCAGCTTGCAGCAGCAGAGAACAGCGGGGGAGGAGCGGAGTTCAGTAGTGATGGCGGAGTGAAGCCTCACGAAGAATCAAAACGTTTGAAGCAATTGTGTCGGAAATCGTATCGAAGCTTCGAAGCATTTGACACTCACCTCTCTAGTGACACCTCCTGGCCATTTGTATTAACAGCACATTTTAACAACAAGGTCTTAAGAGCATTGTGGACGAATACCGAATGTCTATGAAGTTGTGATTGACATCTTTGAAGTCAAAAATTATAATTGGCAATAATGTCAAGCATTGTAAATCGGCATACGCTTGGCAAGTAATTATTCTGCAGTAATCGGATCAACGTTGACTAGATACGTTAGGCGCCAGCACTGATTACCGTTGTTTAGAAGTAAACGTAACGGTGACTTGAACAATTACGCCAGTCGCACAGCCAGGTCTCGTGTTCAATAACAAACCTGGTCAGCATCTGTCTGGCGATTGCAGATTGCCGTTGCCTGATGCGTTTGATTGATAGTTCCGATTATGAGGCAATGCTCCTTGAAAACCTGGTTGGTGTTAGACTTCTAATCGGGAATTTAATCTGCATAATGTACATTCATATTCTAATTCCAATGTAAAACCAGCATATATCAGTATTTGAATTTAACTCTTCAACCAAACTAGACTACACCTCGTGGAAATGCGATTGGTCCATCACTAACTGTCACTCTAAGTTTTGCAATAACTAGAAGAATTGCTAGTAAAACAGTAATACTGTATCTACAATACATTACACTGCCAGTAGTCTAATGTGAAATGCTCTTAAATTTGCACTAAAGTACTGTAATGTTTACACATAATGCAATACCCAGATGCTTAATTGAAATAACTCCATGGCAATTCATTACAGTTTCCTTTATCATCAATAACTACTAAAATTCAAACCAGAATAGTCCCATCTTTGTAGAATATAAAGAAATGTGTCACTATGGAAAACAAATCTGGACAATGCAAAGTAAATTTGTTGCACATCCTACAAAAACCAAGAAAAAACCTACACTTTCAGCCCGTTTGATATTTCAAATTAAGTTTTAATAAAGACAGTTTGCAATAACCCAAAAACATGAGCAGACAAAGTAATTTGTACAAAAAACCAACCAGTTCTGTCCAGTTGCATTAATGAACGTGTACAGATTCTTTTCCTGCTAATGATTCAGAAAGTTAAGGACTAGAAAAGTGCTGGCCAGTGTACAAAAACTGAATTCATAATTGGAACAGGACTAAAACTAGGAACAGATACATACAAGGTCTGCATAAACACAAATGTCCTCCACATCAAAGTCACACACTGCAGAGGATTTTTCTTCACAGATGACTCAGACTGTCAGATTACAAGGTTTTGATTAACTTTACAAGGAAAACATTTAAAAACTGGACTTGATCTGCATGTCGGTGTGCTCCTCTGCCATGTACCGAGTTCTAGTTTTGCTCACATTACACATCTTGTACAAATAACTACAAACTGTCTTCAATTGTTAAATTAATTTTACATAGAGGTTGTCATTTCACAAATTACATTTTCTGTAACTCAACATGCTGTTGTGAACAGTCTTGATAAGAGAATTCTCTGAATAGCGTAGAATAAGCAGAACCAAACCAAAGCATAGTAGTAAGATTGAATAGCTTTAGCAACCCTTAAAGCACAAAAAACAATTTACATGTCAAAGTTTTTTGCACTTTCATAGAAATTAAGGGTCAATGCTGCTTCTTTGTATTTTTATTGTAGAAAACTTGATCAGTACAATTCCATTCACAAAAAGACGCAGGTGAACGTCGCCCCTCACACACCACTTGGCTCTCAAGGCTCAGCATCGTCTGTGCAGTCATTAGTGAGTCACCTGAAACAGACATTTTGTATTAACATCATGCTTAACAATTGAGACCCATAAGTAAAGTATCAGGTATTTGTTATACCAACCATGATTTAAATGTTAATGATCCGATATGTTCAAACAAAAATATTGTTTAATAAAATGTCCAGTGTACTGTTATGAACAGTAGGGTACATACCAAGAACAAAATCAGTCTTGTGAGATTCTGGCAAGCAGAGTCTTTTCTAGGACAGCAGGAGTAGCAGAAACCTGCTAAATAGAAACTACAGGATCACTTAAGACAAATAAAGTAGGCCTTTAAAGTGTGGCATTGAAAAGTCATGTTTACTAATCTCAGCATTGACAACAAGTGCACCAAACTTCTCAAAGTATGCCATCAGGAGCCTTGTGACATGGGGACAATGCACCCTCATCTCCAAAGATGGAAAGACTTGGCTTGAGACGGTCACCTCTGCCTAAAGTAACTGGCCACAGCAGGTCTAACCCACTCCCAACTTCAATTCTGTTAATCAGCAAAATATCAAGCTACACACTGGCTGCCATTAAAATGAATGGCGTCATAACATGTGTTTCATAACTACTGTATACTGGCAGGATTACCTGTATTTGTCCCAGACTGTGGGTAAAAGGTTTGTAAAATGAACCATTGGTCCAAGCCACCAGATTGTAAACACAAAATGTAATTTATATCTTAAATTTAATACTACCTCACTGCATTTCCCCCAAAGTGGTGCAGGTTTACTTGTTATACAGCCAAAAATAAAAACAAAACAACAAATTTACAGAAACACTTGCCTCTTAAATTTCCAAAGTGTCCGCCTCGCCAGTGGTTTTTGACAGAGTGCTGATCTTGAGACATTTGTTAGGCCTAAATCACTTCTCAAAACTCATCCAAAATGCATTGTAGTTTTTGGTAGTCCTGGAAAACATTGAAAGCAACAAAATTGCCCTTAATTCTGAATATTAACAGTAACTATAGTAATTTACAAGTTACATTTAAGTAAACAATTCCTCTAAATCAGTGTAGACTATAAAGCTGTATATAATAAAAATGGACAAGGTTTCTGAAGTGAACAATTGTGACCCTCATACCATGGGTTCAGTTAAGTTAAAACAGTTCCATTGTACTCTGATACTTAATACATCAAGATGTCAAAATGTTACTTAAAAGTAACTCACCTTTATAGAGGGAAAAAACCCAAAAACACACACTTACAACTCCATAAAAACTGGAGTGAAATAGTCGTACAAATCCAAGACAAAAGTGTAGAACTAGAACTGCAGTTAATCCCAGCGCTCCTTCCAAAGTCCGAGGTGGCCAAATAGCCAAACACATTCAAGTTTCTGTCAACACAACCATTTCAAGTATCACTGGGATGTGGACGCTCAAGAACTTTGACCTGGGAAGCTTTCAATAAAGTTGGCGAGTGCAGCGGTTTTAGACATTTTTATTTAGAAAAATGATTTGCTGTGCTGTGCTGGGCTTCAGGCGACTCCTTTTTTTGCAGAGGACTTCCCCAGCCTTTGAAAAAATGCGTTCACTGGGAGCAGACGTTACTGGCAGACAAAGATATTTGATGGCAAGCTGATAAAGATTGGGGTAAACAGTTATTCTCTCTTTCCAATACAGGAGTGGATCTTCTTGTCTACCAAGATAGGCATCTGTTAGATATCTCTTCACCTCCACAGTGGCATCTGCAGTGGCACTGTGGACTCTTTGAGCCTCGGAAACACGCAAAAGTTGCCATAGATGGTCTGTGGGACATGCTACTTCCAAGGATGGGGCCAGGGCTGATGTTGAAGGCTGTGGCTCTGTTTGAAAGAGTCAAAGAGTACATGGTTTTATTCACAGTACACATTAAATGTATCAAATACCAAAAATAAACATTCCATACTAAAATCACCTTGGGGTGTCACGTGCACAGAGTCTGGCGAGGACCGCATTAGGGATGTGCATTCCAAGGTGAGTTGTCTCTCAGCCTCTCTGACACGGTCTGGATTGCCAAATACACGTTTGGGGTAACTAGCCAGTATTGGCTGAGATGGTGTATTGCCATTTAAGTCACTGGGTAGCTGAGCGGGTTGCTTTGCGGTAGCAATTGTTGGCAGAGGTACAGGAGAAGCAGTGCCTGTTGATGCCACAGGAGTAGACATGCTAGCTACTGTCTCTGAGGTACCAGCAGCAGCATCACTTTTTAAAAGCTTGGAAAAAAGGATGCATCTCACAGCATTAACTTTCCCTTTGTTTGCTGCTGGAAGCTGGGGTGGAAAGTGAATAAGCTTTACTAAAATCGCTGTGATTACATCAGTATATGAAACGAGAAAACTGTGGAGTGCAGAGTTGAAAGCTGGGACGGGGCTTTGTGTCGGGGTCTGACAGACAGACACAGGTCCTCCAGTCGGCTCTATGCAGCAGACAGGCTCACAGTGGTGCTTGTGGGATCGAGAAAGAAACACTTCTCTACCAGACTGAAACTGTGAGAAGAACAATGGACTAGTCCCCCATTGACTGTACAAATATAGATGTATATTTTTAGTTGTTGTTAATTATCTCACGAGTCGCTATGATTTTGACGACAGAGATTTGCTGCTTCTTCAAAGCCTCCCGCTGTTGCGCAGGTCATTTTGCTCTGCCCTGCCTACTGAGAAACCTGACACCGGGTCATTTGCATACTAACAGTGATTGGATATTTAGCTGGGGGGAGGGTGAGTGGGGGATCTCTGCCGAGTGCTGTGTGAGCATGCGCACAAACAGAGCACGGAGGGAAAGAGCGAACAAAAGGTGAAACCTATCATCTCATTTGTGCCTTTTCCAGTGGATTTTTCAGCTACTGTAGTAAATATTGTCCATATTCAGTTTGTGGGTAATCTATTATTTTCTGTCTCAACTTCTAAAAGTTTGATTTAAGGGGGCAGGACGTTTGTTTAAGGGGGCATTGCCCCCTCTTGCCCCAGCGTAGAGCCGGCCCCGCTCCTTGGTGCTTCCCAACCACATTGGCGCCGTTATCTTCAGCTTGTCCCCTGCAGTCTTGGAGAGATAACCCCGTATCGGCAAGATGGCCTCTGAGCCCTTCAGTTAGATCCTGTAGTTTAATAACTGATAGAAAATCAGGGAAATATTCTTTTATTGTGATGTCATCGTTTGGAAATTCCTCAATTCTTATTATAAATGTTAACTGTTCCTCATGACTGATATCTGTTAATGTCCAAAAGAACGAAAATATATTTATGTTTCTGGTTGCGCTCCTTTATTTCGGTTTTATTTTTGATTGATCGCTTCATGCTGAATTTCGCAACTCCGATATTTCCTTATTCGAAACTTTTTGCCATTATTCTCTGTAAATGATTTGTTGCTGGACCAATGAAAGGCGTCATTATGTTTTCCTAAATATTGAACACAATATATGCTTACATCCCCTCCTTTAACCGCCATCTTATCGTGGTGGAGGGGTTTGCGTGTCCCAATGATCCTAGGAGCTCTGTTGTCCGGGGCTTTATGCCCCTGGTAGGGCCACCCAAGGCAAACTGGTCCTAGGTGAGGGATGAGACAAAGAGCGGTTAAACAAAACCTCCTATGATGAAAAACAATTTTGGACGGCGTTTTCCCTTGCCTGGACGCGGGTCACCGGGGCCCCACTCTGGAGCCAGGCCTGGAGGTGGGGCTCGATGGCGAGCACCTGGTGGCCGGGCCTGCACCCATGGGGCTCGGCTGGGCACAGCCCGAAGAGGCAACGTGGGTCCCCCTTCCCATGGGCTCACGACCTATGGGAGGGGCCAAGGAGGTCGGGTGCAGTGTGAGTTGGGTGGTGGCCGAAGGCGGGGACCTTGGCGGTCCGATCCTCGGCTACAGAAGCTGGCTCTTGGGATGTGGAATGTCACCTCTCTGAAGGGGAAGGAGCCTGAGCTAGTGCGTGAGGTTGAGAGGTTCCGGCTAGATATAGTCGGACTCACCTCGACGCACAGCTTGGACTCTGGAACCAATCTCCTTGAGAGGGGATGGACTCTTTACCACTCTGGAGTTGCCCCCAGTGAGAGGCGCCGAGCGGGTGTGGGTATACTTATTGCCCCCCGACTTGGAGCCTGTACATTGGGGTTTACCCCAGTAGACGAGAGGGTAGCTTCCCTTCGCCTTCAGGTGGGGGGACGGGTCCTAACTGTTGTTTGTGCGTATGCACCGAACAGCAGTTCGGAGTACCCACCCTTTTTGGAGTCCCTGGAGGGGGTGCTAGAGGGCATACCTTCTGGGGACTCCCTCGTTCTGCTGGGAGACTTCAATGCTCACGTGGGCAATGACAGTGAGACCTGGAAGGGCGTGATTGGGAGGAATGGCCCCCCCGATCTGAACCCGAGCGGTGTTTTGTTATTGGACTTCTGTGCTCGTCACGGATTGTCCATAACGAACACCATGTTCAAGCATAGGGGTGTTCATATGTGCACTTGGCACCAGGACACCCTAGGCCTCAGTTCGATGATCGACTTTGTGGTCGTGTCGTCAGACTTGTGGCCAAGTCTTGGACACTCAGGTGAAGAGAGGGGCGGAGCTGTCCACTGATCACCACCTGGTGGTGAGTTGGCTTCGATGGTGGGGGAGGATGCCGGTCAGGCGTGGTAGGCCCAAACGTGTTGTGAGGGTCTGCTGGGAACGTCTGGCAGAGCCCCCTGTCAGAAGTAGCTTCAACTCCCACCTCCGGCAGAACTTCGACCACATCCCGAGGGAGGTGGGGGACATTGAGTCCGAATGGGCCATGTTCCATGCCTCTATTGTTGAGGCAGCTGACCGGAGCTGTGGTCGGTGCCTGTCGTGGCGGCAATCCCCGAACCCGTTGGTGGACACCGGCGGTGAAGGATGCCGTCAAGCTGAAGAAGGAGTCCTACAGGACCCTTTTGTCCTGTGGGACCCTGGAGGCAGCTGATAGGTACCGGCAGGCCAAGCGGAATGCGGCTTTGGTGGTTGCTGAGGCAAAAACTCGGGCGTGGGAGGAGTTTGGGGAGGCCATGGAGAACGACTTTCGGACGGCTTCGAGGAGATTCTGGTCCACCATCCGGCGTCTCAGGAAGGGGAAGCAGTGCAGTGTCAACACTGTATATGGTGGTGATGGTGCGCTGCTGACCTCGACTCGAGACGTTTTGGGTCAGTAGGGGGAGTACTTCGAAGACCTCCTCAATCCCATTAACATGTCTTCCGATGAGGAAGCAGAGCCTGGGGACTCAGAGGTGGGCTCCCCCATCTCTGGGACTGAGGTCACAGAGGTGGTCAAAAAACTCCTTGGTGGCAGGGCCCCGGGGTTGGATGAGATACGCCCGGAGTTCCTCAAGGCTCTGGATGTTGTAGGACTGTCTTGGTTGACACGCCTGTGCAACATCGCATGGACATCAGGGACAGTGCCTCTGGATTGGCAGACCGGGGTGGTGGTCCCCCTCTTTAAGAAGGGGGATCGGAGGATGTGTTGCAACTACAGAGGGATCACACTCCTCAGCCTCCCTGGAAAAGTCTATTCAGGGGTCCTGGAGAGGAGGGTCCGTCGGATAGTTGAGCCTCGGATTCAGGAGGAACAATGTGGTTTTCGTCCTGGTCGCGGAACAGTGGACCAGCTCTATACCCTTAGCAGGGTCCTGGAGGGTGCATGGGAGTTTGCCCAACCAGTCTACATGTGTTTTGTGGACTTGGAAAAGGCATTCAACCGTGTCCCTCGGGGAATCCTTTGGGGGGTACTCCGAGAGTATGGGGTACCGGCCCCCCTGATAAGGGCTGTTCGGTCTCTGTAAGATCGGTGCCAGAGCTTGGTCCGCATTGCCGGCAGTAAGTCGAACCCATTTCCAGTAAGAGTTGGACTCCGCCAGGGCTGCCCTTTGTCACCGATTCTGTTCATAACTTTTATGGACAGAATTTCTAGGCGCAACCAGGGCGTTGAGGGAGTCCGGTTTGGTGGGCTCAGGATTGGGTCACTGCTTTTTGCAGATGATGTTGTCCTGTTTACTTCATCAGGCCGTGATCTTCAGCTCTCTCTGGATCGGTTCGCAGCCGAGTGTGAAGCGGCTGGGATGAGAATCAGCACCTCCAAATCCGAGACCATGGTCCTCAGCCAGAAAAGGGTGGAGTGCCCTCTCAGGGTTGGTAGCGAGATCCTGCCCCAAGTGGAGGAGTTCAAGTATCTTGGGGTCTTGTTCACGAGTGAGGGAAGAATGGAGCGTGAGATCGACAGACGGATCGGTGCGGCATCCGCAGTAATGCGAGCTCTGCATCGGTCTGTCTTGGTGAAAAAGGAGCTGAGCCGCAAAGCGAAGCTCTCAATTTACCAGTCGATCTATGTTCCTACCCTCACCTATGGTCATGAGCTATGGGTAGTGACCGAAAGAACGAGATCGCAAATACAAGCGGCTGAAATGAGTTTCCTCCGCAGGGTGTCTGGGCTTTCCCTTAAAGATAGGGTGAGAAGGTCAGTCATTTGGGAGGGGCTCAGAGTAGAGCCGCTGCTCCTCCGCATCGAGAGGAGTCAGATGAGGTGGCTAGGGCATCTGATCAGGATGCCTCCTGGACGCCTCCCTGGTTAGGTGTTCCGGGCACGTCTAACCGGGAGGAGGCCCCGGGGAAGACCCAGGACACGCTGGAGGGACTATGTCTCTCGACTGGCCTGGGAACGCCTTGGGATTCTCCCGGAAGAGCTAGAAGAAGTGGCCAGGGAGAGGGAAGTCTGGGCATCTCTGCTCAAGCTGCTGCCCCTGCAACCCGACCTTGGATAAGCGGGAGACGATGGATGGATGGGTTTATTTTTATTGTAAGGTGACCTTGAGTGCTAAGAAAGGCGCCTATTAAATTAAAATGTATTGTTGTTGGTATTATTATTATTATTATTATTATTAATTATTGAGACAAAAACTTGAGCAACGTCTTAAAGTCAAAATAGTAAGACTGTAACTGGCAGTCTGGTCTTTCTTTTAACAGTGAAATGATACATTCAATGACAAAAATAAACTATTTTATTGTATACAAATTGGCTTAATAATTTCTGAAAACATTTCACTCATTCCTCTCTCAATCTGTCTCTCTCTCTTACGCACACACACACAATGTGGTTACTTAAATATATACATTATAGGATCTAAAATCCTTGAAACAGAAATGTCTTACATAGCTTTTTCCGTGTGTTGCCACTCTAATTTGAGAGTATTCAGTCTGGCAATATGGTGCAGCCTTAGTTTGTGTAAGACAGACACAACTAATAACATGAGCATAAAATGATGGCTGTCAATTTTAAACTGTGTTTCCTCAATGTGTTCCTTCGGAAAAAACACATCATCTGAACCAATCTCAGCCTGAACAAACTGATTGATCAAAGATACACTGACCGCTTGCCCTAATGTTGACTGTCTGATAACACGCTCAGCTACTTTGACCACCTTGACTGTACCCTCAGAAGGAATCATCAAACCTCCTTTGTTTTTTAATGTGATCGAGTGGTAACTGTGATCATATGATGCTGGTACAGCATCTGTTACCAAACTAGCATGGCACACATCACAGGACAGCTTTCTCAAAATCCCGTCTAAGGGCTACCTCCCACTGCTTCCTGACGTGATTTTCTTTGGGAAACTTTCAAAGTTTGAGAAATGTTAACAGCTATCAACAATCTGCATAGTTAGTGACTAAATACGTTTAGCCAAAACGTTGTTTGGAGGCTCACTTGAGCACATAAATGCATAGCTTTGCTAGCTTAGCCTGGTGTAGCCAAAGTTAAGATTATAAAATGGGATTTTCTAATGGCCAAATATAACCAAAACAATTGCTCAGCCTTACCTATGAAATGTAATCCCCCGGGATCTGGTTTGGAGCGTACAGCCAGCGGTTTGTACAATCCCAAGCAGCACATGCGTGAGGCATCTTTATCCATTACTTCACTGTGCCACTCGCAATATGGCGGCAACGTTGACGTACGAATCTGTTGGTCAGGCGGCATCTAGTAATTCTATGTCTATGGTCGGATGACGTCATCCAACGCGACAGCTATTGTAGCCACGCTGCTACTATCTCGCTTTGTGAAACACTACGGACGCAAGACTGTTGCTGAGTAAACGAGTTCAGAAACAATCCCATCGTCAAGAGGCAGGCAGTAAGTGCTCTGTATTTTGGGAATGCATTTTGTGGATGTGTGGAATCGCCGAGTTCGTTTTCGTTAGCCCCAAGACGAACTTTGCTTGAATGAATCCTCCTGTGGTCACCCGCGTGCTGTTTCTGTTCATTGGTATCTGCGGTTCACGTAACGTGGCTTACTCCCAAATTTTAAATCGTACTACCCAGTCACACCGCTGGCGTCTATTCATTCCTTTCCGTGTGTTCCTTTTGTCGATTCCTTCTCGAATCGCAGACACCGGGGAGTAGGCCTACGGCGCTTTGATTTTTGCCTTTTGTCCCTCCGCGGCCAATACTATCCACCTGCAGAGCCACAGCACCATACTTCACCGCAGTTGTAGACCCAAAAGTGACGTCTCCGTCGTTTCAGGACTGACTTCGTAAAATTACTTTTAGAAGGTTTCGGCAGGTCTCGGCAAAGCCCGGAAAGTAACGTCGGGTCAAAGACCCGTTTAGAAACCAAATAATACGCATCATTGTGAAGTTCAGAGGGTTTCCGCCATCACCTCGTGTCACACATCAAACTAAACAATACGGATCGTTTCTGTGAAATACACTATTAACATTTACGTTGTGTTCGGGTCTGTGGGAACCATTTAACATGTCGACAAAACTAAAATCATCAAGATCTGTGTTAATTGAAAATAGCTTTTCGTTTACATTCATGAAACGAAGTATACAATATAATTGCAATGTTTACACCACATTAGAGTTTAGTAAAACGTTAATAATAAAAGTGATTACTTTTTTTAAATGTACTATGCATGTGTGCAATATTGTTCTAAACCAATTTAGAATAAATATTTAAGCAAATGTAATATTTTTAAACATGTATGTGAAGAAAATGGCAATACATATTCAACACTGAATTATGCAATATATTAATTGCCTTATATAGAACTGCTCTAGTTTTTGTCACTTATTATTATTATAAAAAATGGGCCATCAAAAGAAAAAAAAGAAAAATACCAATTAGAACACAATTTATTTATACGGCACCCTGCCCAAAATTTACAAAGAACAACAGGACCTATATAACATTGGCTACAAATAATATCTTCACTAAATAAAGATAAATACAGGATATATAAAACATTCAAACAGAATAAAAGACAATAATGCAGACTAAAATACAACTTATAATACTACAAACAAATCTTGAACAAATAGCATAAATTGTGATAACAATTCAAACCCTGAGTACCTGGACAGATAGAGGGGGTAAACTGAAAGAAGGGGCAGAATGTCAGGTCTGTTTAATGTCCTCCTAAACAAATGAATGGAGTCAGCTGATGTCAGTAATTTTGGGAGGTTATTCCACAGTCAGGGCGCTATATACAGCTGAAGGCCCTGCTGTCACCCACAGAGTGCAGGTTAGTGGGGGGCACAGAATGAGAGGACCTTAGTGGCAGGTCAATAACAGAATTTGATATTCAGTCCTGTAAGTCACAGGGAGCAGTGAAGGTGCAGTGACTTACAATAATCAATGCAGGATGTGATAAAACAGGGACAAGCTTCTCAGCATTAGAAATGGAGAGGAAGGAGCAAACATAAGAAATGTGACACAGGTGGAACTTTCTTTATGTGGCTTATATGGTGAAATAAGAAAAGGAGGAATCAAAGTGACACCGAGATTCTTTGCTGTAAAAGAAGGTCTGAGGAGATCATCACCAAGAATGGCTGAAGCGTTGCTTGTTTTCTTAAGTTACACTTTAGTGCCACTTTGGAGAAGTTCAGTTGTTTTGTAATTTCATTTTAAAGAGTTTTGCTCTGTTCATGTTTTAAGTTTACTTTAATTTCACTGAGGCAAGTTGTGAGCTGAGAAGGCTGTGATGAAGTGTCACTTTTAACACTGAAATAGATCTAAGCATCATCTGCATAAAAATGATCACCCAGACCAAAGCTACGAATAACTTGCTCAAGGGGAAGCACAGAGAGGCAGAGGATGTCATTTCATTAACAAAGGGAAGTCAGATGGAGGAACTGCTATGTTAAATTAAGACATGAGGGTTACCCTGGACATGACATAAGCTGCATGGCCACAACGCCATATGCATTAACTTTTACACAAACTGGGACAGCAGCTCCTCAAGAGGAAGGTAACAATGCTCAGCACAATAAGGAAAAATAAGCCAGAGCTCTCATCTCAACTCCTGGCCACACAGAACAGGCCAGTGAAGACCTTCACGTTTGTCTAAACAAATGACACACCCTTGGTGCACAATGTGATCTGCACTGGGATAGGAGATGCCATGGCCAGAAATGATAATGGACTATAATGCTACAAAAAGAAGAGTGGAGAATTTAGATAAAACATTACGCTGGATGTTGGCCACACGCAATTTTTTCAACATATTGAACATCTCGGAAAAAAATACTTTTGTCATCTCAACAACCTTGAACTGAGACTGGAACAGGGAGAAGGAGAAGGAGCAGAGTAAACCACTGGTGACACCTCACATGCTACCAGGACGACATGTGCCAAAGACCCCAGCATGTACTGCCATTGTGTCGATTCAACAGTCCAATCCACAGGGGAACCAATGATGGCACCAGTAGTGTGTGTGTATAGTGAGTGTGTTTGTGTGTCTCACTGTGTGAACTGTACACTTATTACAGTATTATGTAGAAAATGAAAATATTCAGTTCTGCTTGATAAACAATAGAATGTGATCTGAGGGTAAAGAGTAAACAGTATATTTTTTATTTTTTATACATTGCTTGTTAAAATAAAGTGACCATGCGATTTAAAAAAAAGTCCCTCAATAATACATATGTAGCAAAAATGTAATCATAAGTTGATATTCAACTGAATTATTTTTCATGCTTCTCAAAGAAAAATTAAAATACGATGTTTGTAAACTACTGCATTTGTGAAGTGTGAGGGGATATCCAAAACTATCATTGAGTGTATTTCAGTAATTTGTGTAGTGACTTCTAAAACCACAATATTACATTAAAATATACTGCTCAAAAAATTAAACGAACACTTTGTAATGAGAGTATAGCATCAAGTCAATGACACTTGTTCGCTATTGATCTGGTCAGTGAAGTAGCAGAGGGGCTTGTTCATCAGTTTCAGCTGCTTTGGTGCACTAGAGGGGCAGCAATGAGATGACCCCCAAAACAAGAATGAATGGTTTAACAGGTGGCGGGAGCCCACTGACATTTTTCCTTCCTCATTTGTTTTGTCACTCATTTTGCATTTGGCTACGGTCAGTGCCACTACTGAGGCGATACCTGGACCCTACAGAGGTTACATAGGTAGTCCAATTTCTCCAGGATAGAACATCAATATGTGCCATTGCCAGAAGGTTTGTTGCGTCTCCCAGCACAGTCTGAAGGGCATTGAGGAGATTCCAAGAGACAGGCAGTTACTCCAGGAGGCCAGAGAAGGTCCTTAACCCATCAGCAGGTCTGGAGGAACTGGATGAGCACTGGCAGAACATACAAAATGACCTCCAGCAGGCAGGCCACTGGTGTGAATGTCTCTGACCTCTGACAAAAAGAAACAGACTACATGAGGGTGGCCTAAGGGCCAGACATCCTTTAGTGGGCCCTGTGGAGCTTGATTGGCATTTGACATAGAATACCAGAATTGGCAGGTCCACCACTGGTGGGCACCCTGTGCTTTTCACAGATGAGGGCAGGTTCACCCTAAGCACATGTGACAGACGTGAAATGGTCTGGAGAAGCCGTGTAGAATGTTATGCTGCCTGTAACATCATTCAGTATGACCGGTTTGGTGGTGGGTCAGTGATGGCCTGTGGAGGCATATCCATGGAGGGACACACAGACCATTACAGGCTAGACGACGACACCTTAACTGCCATTAGGTATCGGAATCAAATCCTTGGACCCACTGTCAGACCCTATGTAGCTTATGTCATGTCCAAGGCAACCCTCATGCCTTAATTTATAATATAATAATTAAATTATCTTAATTTTTTAATAATATAATCTTATATCACAGCTCCAGCTGATTCAAAACTCAACTGCAAGAGTCGTGACATGAACCTCCAACAGCGAGAACATCACAGCCATCCTGCTGCACCTTCACTGCTCCCTGTGTCTTACAGGACTGAATATCAAATTCTGTTATTGACCTGCCACTAAGGTCCTCTCATTCGGTGCCCCCCCACTAACCTGCACTCTGTGGGTGACAGCAGGGCCTTCAGCTGTATATAGCGCCCTGACTGTGGAATGACCTCCCAAATTAATGACATCAGCTGACTCCATTCATCTGTTTTAACTCATTTGTTTAGGAGGACATTAAACAGACCTGACATTCTGCCCCTTCTTTCAGTTTCCCCCCCTCTCTCTGTCCAGGTACTCAGGGTTTGAATTTTTATCACAACTTATGTTATTTGTTCAAGATTTTTTGTAGTATTACTAGGGGGCTTCGCTCGCCAACCCCCGTGTTTGGTTTTCCGGATACACACTTTTAAGATATTTTTTTTCTTTGAATTGTTGCTATTTCATTAGTTTCACTTTTATTTCAGAACTTCTGTAAAAACAATATTTGTAATCTTGTGAGTCCCAATATGCTGAATCTTTTTAATGAGGTCAGAACAGGTTTCTCTGTTTGGAATTTCAGCACAGACAAAACGATCAACATCATCAGCAGTTAATATTTTTTTTTACAAAGTAAAACAGTAAGTAGAGTTCTGCATTGGACTCCTGTCTGTAAAGTCGTGTTATTTTCCTCTCACAGTTCCAGAAGTACATGGGTTTACCAAGGTGATACCCCAGCTTTTGTCTAGGTTTTTGTACAAGGGCTAGACAGAACGTTTTTGACTCCTGGGTTAAATTTAGGTTTTTAAATAAGCAGACAGATAAATATATATACATTAACAAAGTCACCAATAAATGCATGTGCGGTAAACTCCGTTTTTGAAATTCTCAAGATTCTTTATTTGTCACATGCATAGTTATACAGGACAACATGCAGTGAAATGCATCCTGATCCGCTTATCAAAAACTGTGCAAAGTTAGAAGAATATCAGTTAGATTAACAAAAAGTCATAGATTGAAAGATAACAGTATAGTAGAACATAATAAATAAGTAAAATTATGTGAATAAAGTACAATTAAGTGTTAAGGTGCAATAGTGTAGTAATTATTGTGCAAAACCAAAGTTAGACTGGTGCATAGTTAAATGAGGCAGTTTGTTTGTTTGCGCTACTGCGATCTTTACTTTTTTATATTTTCTAATTTTCCTCCTTTCATATCCTGCCAACGTGTTTTTTTTTTGTTTTTTTTTTTAACCTTTCTAATTTCACTGGTTTCATAGTCTCTAACCTGCTCTGTATGTGTTTAGCGCCAACGTTTTTAAACGTCTTTATGAAGTTCTACTTTGTCTTTTACTTATTGTCTTTTAATTCTGAGCTGGATTGGACATGCTTTTTTTCAATTCCACTTGATCTGGGCTGATAATTACTTTCCTTATTTTCTGAATTTGCACCTCGATTATTCTTTTTTGCTCTTTTTTCTGTCCAACGCATTGACTCTCTTTTCTCTGCGCTGCTTTCTTCTTCGCTTATATGTCGACATTTAATTTATAACCCCTTTCCAGGTACGTTGGGCGTGCAGTGGGTGTCAAAAAGAAGGGGGTCAATACAATACAGTACAATACATAGAACAGAATAAATCCTCAATACAGTATAAAAATAAAAATTCTAGAAGTACGGAGTAGAATTTCACATTAGATGATATCACATCATAAGATTTGGATTTGTTTTAAGTCCCGGAGACCTCATTCATCAAGCTGCCTCCCCCATTTTGCCATTCCACAACTGAAATAGTGCTAATCCGATGAAAGGACCCCTCATTCCCACGTCCCCATTCATCAGGGATGACTTTACTTTAGGCAGGCAATCTACAATGTAAAGAGATTATTATTTTCTTGTGAATTGTTACATATGCATTATTTTCACTTTTACTTTAAAAACTTTTGTAAAAACAATACTTGTTTCTTTATTTCCTGCCCTGCACGTGTTTATATCTCTTTCTTCCCAGACGTATAATACTGCTCGTGTTGTGAACGGTGTTGCGGCTGAATGTACGCTAAGGATATGCCTTTGGATCATTTGCTGTCTTTTTGCTGCTTGCTGGCTGCATCTTCTGCCTGTCGCATGTCGTTGTTTTAAGAGCTCCGAGCACATGATGCTTGCCTGCCAAAAGCAATCCAACAACTGCTAGATTAGAGGTCTGTAGACTTGTTTTAAATGATGGCTCACTGGTCTTGTGTGATGTTGTAAAGGCAATACCTGTCTTTTATTTCTGGCCCTGGGCGTGTTTGAATTCTTTCTTGCAGGATGTATAACGCTGCTCGCGTTCGACGGGTGGGTGGGCGGGCGGGCTGGCGTTTTGTTCGCTGTCGCGCTGCCCTTCGATCTTTTTAAAGCCTGTACAGTTGCTGTCCTTTTTGCTACAGCCCTGGGACAATCTCTTGGCACCAAGTCTCATGTTTACGGTCCCCGCGAGACGCACCGTGGCAAGTCTCCTTGGTCTCGCGGGTCTTTAAAATGTCTTTCGAGATTATCACGTATTGTAGCCTTGCATTTGCTTTCCATTCCAGGATTTTCTTTTATATATAGAGAGATATGTTGTATTTTAGTCTGCATCAAGGTTATTATAGTTTTGCCTTTTTATATTAGTTTTTATTTCTATATTTTTTCTGACCTTACTTGGAAATTCGTTTTAGTTTTCCTTCATCGTGTATTTTTAGTTTTAGTTTAGTTTTTATTTCACAAAGACATTTCTATTTTATTTTTGTATCTATTAGTTTCAGTTTTAGTTTTAGTAATTATGGCATTGAGCTCCTACGGAGTTTAGTTTTGTGTCACAATCAGACAGAACTGTACACTTAACAGCTTTGGATACGAGTTTAATGTTAGTGGAAGCTTACTATACTACAGTGGTGTGAAAAACTATTTGCCCCCTTCCTGATTTCTTATTCTTTTGCATGTTTGTCACACAAAATGTTTCTGATCATCAAACACATTTAACCATTAGTCAAATATAACACAAGTAAACACAAAATGCAGTTTGTAAATGGTCGTTTTTATTATTTAGGGAGAAAAAAAAAATCCAAACCTACATGGCCCTGTGTGAAAAAGTAATTGCCCCCCTGAACCTAATAACTGGTTGGGCCACCCTTAGCAGCAATAACTGCAATCAAGCGTTTGCGATAACGTACAATGAGTCTTTTACAGCGCTCTGGAGGAATTTTGGCCCACTCATCTTTGCAAAATTGTTGTAATTCAGCTTTATTTGAGGGTTTTCTAGCATGAACCGCCTTTTTAAGGTCATGCCATAGCATCTCAATTGGATTCAGGTCAGGACTTTGACTAGGCCACTCCAAAGTCTTCATTTCGTTTTTCTTCAGCCATTCAGAGGTGGATTTGCTGGTGTGTTTTGGGTCATTGTCCTGTTGCAGGACCCAAGATCGCTTCAGCTTGAGTTGACGAACAGATGGCCGGACATTCTCCTTCAGGATTTTTTGGTAGACAGTAGAATTCATGGTTCCATCTACCACAGCAAGCCTTCCAGGTCCTGAAGCAGCAAAACAACCCCAGACCATCACACTACCACCACCATATTTTACTGTTGGTATGATGTTCTTTTTCTGAAATGCTGTGTTCCTTTTACGCCAGATGTAATGGGACATTTGCCTTCCAAAAAGTTCAACTTTTGACTCATCAGTCCACAAGGTATTTTCCCAAAAGTCTTGGCAATCATTGAGATGTTTCTTAGCAAAATTGAGACGAGCCCTAATGTTCTTTTTGCTTAACAGTGGTTTGCATCTTGGAAATCTGCCATGCAGGCCGTTTTTGCCCAGTCTCTTTCTTATGGTGGAGTCGTGAACACTGACCTTAATTGAGGCAAGTGAGGCCTGCAGTTCTTTAGACGTTGTCCTGGGGTCTTTTGTGATCTCTCGGATGAGTCGTCTCTGCGCTCTTGGGGTAATTTTGGTCGGCCGGCCACTCCTGGGAAGGTTCACCACTGTTCCATGTTTTTGCCATTTGTGGATAATGGCTCTCACTGTGGTTCACTGGAGTCCCAAAGCTTTAGAAATGGCTTTATAACCTTTACCAGACTGATAGATCTCAATTACTTCTGTTCTCATTTGTTCCTGAATTTCTTTGTATCTTGGCATGATGTCTAGCTTTTGAGGTGCTTTTGGTCTACTTCTCTGTGTCAGGCAGCTCCTATTTAAGTGATTTCTTGATTGAAACAGGTGTGGCAGTAATCAGGCCTGGGGGTGGCTACGGAAATTGAACTCAGGTGTGATACACCACAGTTAGGTTATTTTTTAACAAGGGGGCAATTACTTTTTCACACAGGGCCATGTAGGTTTGGATTTTTTTTCTCCCTAAATAATAAACACCATCATTTAAAAACTGCATTTTG
>NW_026261593.1:1172146-1241721 GCF_900747795.2 Erpetoichthys calabaricus | reverse complement strand
TTTCTAAAGTTTTTTAGGTGTACGGTACAATCAGCTGTTACAGCTGTGTTTTCTCCGCTAAAAACGGAGGCAGCAGCAACGTTAACGGCAACGTTAAACGTATCATCAGGAGCAGCGGCCGTAGAGAAGGTCGACTCGGAGGTCATTGCGCTTTCCTCGAGGAGGGCGGAGTCGGGCGCAGCAGCTGCGCTGGTCAAAGACGCAGATAAGCCGTCTCTGCATAAAGCGAAGGCAAAGGCGCCTACAATAGAAAACCTACACTTGTCTGCTGGTCAGAGAGTTTGTGTATTGTTAATAATTATAAAGCAGTTAGATGAGGAGGCAAGAGACATAAGAAATACCTGTCCAAAAAGCCGCGAGCAGCTAGCAGTACAAGTAACGATGTATAAGGAGAATGCCATACAGATTAAGCAACGATCGCTCAGTGTTAAAGCACGCGCTTTAATTACGGAGTCTTTTGACCCTGAGAAACGGGAGAGAAATGCAGGAGAACTCAGTTTGTCGCAGATCGCTGCACTCTCATATCTGCTTGCTGATAAGAGAGCTGCTTTGTCTGAAAGGCAAGGACGGGCAGCTCTTACGCTGCACAACGGTGTGCAGTTTAGAGCTTTGCGGATTACAGCTGGGACAGGAGACAATCACTCAAGTATGGTGGTTGTTGTGCAGGAAAAACAGGCAGAGGTGTTTCATGGTAGCGAATGACTTGGTGAGAGCAGCTTGCAGCAGCAGAGAACAGCGGGGGAGGAGCGGAGTTCAGTAGTGATGGCGGAGTGAAGCCTCACGAAGAATCAACACGTTTGAAGCAATTGTGTCGGAAATCGTATCGAAGCTTCGAAGCATTTGACACTCACCTCTCTAGTGACACCTCCTGGCCATTTGTATTAACAGCACATTTTAACAACAAGGTCTTAAGAGCATTGTGGACGAATACCGAATGTCTATGAAGTTGTGATTGACATCTTTGAAGTCAAAAATTATAATTGGCAATAATGTCAAGCATTGTAAATCGACATACGCTTAGCAAGTAATTATTCTGCAGTAATCGGATCAACGTTGACTAGATACGTTAGACGCCAGCACTGATTACCGTTGTTTAGAAGTAAACGTAACGGTGACTTGAACAATTACGCCAGTCGGACAGCGCCAGGTCTCGTGTTCAATAACAAACCTGGCCAGCATCTGTCTGGGGATTGCAGATTGCCGTTGCCTGATCCGTTTGATTGATAGTTCCGATTATGAGGCAATGCTCCTTGAAAACCTGGTTGGTGTTAGACTTCTAATCGGGAATTTAATCTGCATAATGTACATTCATATTCTAATTCTAATGTAAAACCAGCATATATCAGTATTTGAATTTAACTCTTCAACCAAACTAGACTACACCTCGTGGAAATGTGATTGGTCCATCACTAACTGTCACTCTAAGTTTTGCAATAACTAGAAGAATTGCTAGTAAAACAGTAATACTGTATCTACAATACATTACACTGCCAGTAGTCTAATGTGAAATGCTCTTAAATTTGCACTAAAGTACTGTAATGTTTACACATAATGCAATACCCAGATGCTTAATTGAAATAACTCCACGGCAATTCATTACAGTTTCCTTTATCATCAATAACTACTAAAATTCAAACCAGAATAGTCCCATCTTTGTAGAATATAAAGAAATGTGTCACTATGGAAAACAAATCTGGACAATGCAAAGTAAATTTGTTGCACATTCTACAAAAACCAAGAAAAAACCTACACTTTCAGCCCGTTTGATATTTCAAATTAAGTTTTAATAAAGACAGTTTGCAATAACCCAAAAACATGAGCAGACAAAGTAATTTGTACAAAAAACCAACCAGTTCTGTCCAGTTGCATTAATGAACGTGTACAGATTCTTTTCCTGCTAATGATTCAGAAAGTTAAGGACTAGAAAAGTGCTGGCCAGTGTACAAAAACTGAATTCATAATTGGAACAGGACTAAAACTAGGAACAGATACATACAAGGTCTGCATAAACACAAATGTCCTCCACATCAAAGTCACACACTGCAGAGGATTTTTCTTCACAGATGACTCAGACTGTCAGATTACAAGGTTTTGATTAACTTTAAAAGGAAAACATTTAAAAACTGGACTTGATCTGCATGTCGGTGTGCTCCTCTGCCATGTACCGAGTTCTAGTTTTGTTCACATTACACATCTTGTACAAATAACTACAAACTGTCTTCAATTGTTAAATTAATTTTACATAGAGGTTGTCATTTCACAAATTACATTTTCTGTAACTCAACATGCTGTTGTGAACAGTCTTGATAAGAGAATTCTCTGAATAGCATAGAATAAGCAGAACCAAACCAAAGCATAGTAGTAAGATTGAATAGCTTTAGCAACCCTTAAAGCACAAAAAACAATTTACATGTCAAAGTTTTTTGCACTTTCATAGAAATGAAGTGTCAATGCTGCTTCTTTGTATTTTTATTGTAGAAAACTTGATCAGTACAATTCCATTCACAAAAAGACGCAGGTGAACGTCGCCCCTCACACACCACTTGGCTCTCAAGGCTCAGCATCGTCTGTGCAGTCATTAGTGAGTCACCTGAAACAGACATTTTGTATTAACATCATGCTTAACAATTGAGACCCATAAGTAAAGTATCAGGTATTTGTTATACCAACCATGATTTAAATGTTAATGATCCGATATGTTCA
Organism: Erpetoichthys calabaricus; assembly: GCF_900747795.2. Lineage (NCBI taxonomy): Eukaryota > Metazoa > Chordata > Cladistia > Polypteriformes > Polypteridae > Erpetoichthys > Erpetoichthys calabaricus. The sequence continues at coordinate 1,239,018 of NW_026261593.1, read as the reverse complement.
AACAAAAATATTGTTTAATAAAATGTCCAGTGTACTGTTATGAACAGTAGGGTACATACCAAGAACACAATCAGTCTTGTGAGATTCTGGCAAGCAGAGTCTTTTCTAGGACAGCAGGAGTAGCAGAAACCTGCTAAATAGAAACTACAGGATCACTTAAGACAAATAAAGTAGGCCTTTAAAGTGTGGCATTGAAAAGTCATGTTTACTAATCTCAGCACTGACAACAAGTGCACCAAACTTCTCAAAGTATGCCATCAGGAGCCTTGTGACATGGGGACAATGCACCCTCATCTCCAAAGATGGAAAGACTTGGCTTGAGACGGTCACCTCTGCCTAAAGTAACTGGCCACAGCAGGTCTAACCCACTCCCAACTTCAATTCTGTTAATCAGCAAAATATCAAGCTACACACTGGCTGCCATTAAAATGAATGGCGTCATAACATGTGTTTCATAACTACTGTATACTGGCAGGATTACCTGTATTTGTCCCAGACTGTGGGTAAAAGGTCTGTAAAATGAACCATTGGTCCAAGCCGCCAGATTGTAAACACAAAATGTAATTTATATCTTAAATTTAATACTACCTCACTGCATTTCCCCCAAAGTGGTGCAGGTTTACTTGTTATACAGCCAAAAATAAAAACAAAACAACAAATTTACAGAAACACTTGACTCTTAAATTTCCAAAGTGTCCGCCTCGCCAGTGGTTTTTGACAGAGTGCTGATCTTGAGACATTTGTTAGGCCTAAATCACTTCTTAAAACTCATCCAAAATGCATTGTAGTTTTTGGTAGTCCTGGAAAACATTGAAAGCAACAAATTTGCCCTTAATTCTGAATATTAACAGTAACTATAGTAATTTACAAGTTAAATTTTATAAGTAAAAGAAATTCCTCTAAATCAGTGTAGACTATAAAGCTGTATATAATAAAAATGGACAAGGTTTCTGAAGTGAACAATTGTGACCCTCATACCATGAATCCATCCATCCATCCATCCATTTTCCAACCCGCTGAATCCAAACACAGGGTCACGGGGGTCTGCTGGAGCCAATCCCAGCCAACACAGGGCACAAGGCAGGAACCAATCCCGGGCAGGGTGCCAACCCACCGCAGGACACACACAAACACACCCACACACCAAGCACACACTAGGGCCAATTTAGAATCGCCAATCCACTTAACCTGCATGTCTTTGGACTGTGGGAGGAAACCGGAGCGCCCGGAGGAAACCCACGCAGACACGGGGAGAACATGCAAACTCCATGCAGGGAGGACCCGGGAAGCGAACCCAGGTCCCCAGATCTCCCAACTGCGAGGCAGCAGCGCTACCCACTGCGCCACCATGCCGCCCTACCATGAATTGAGTTAAGTTAAAACAGTTCCATTGTACTCTGATACTTAATACATCAAGATGTCAAAATGTTACTTAAAAGTAACTCACCTTTATAGAGGGAAAAAACACCAAAAACACACACTTACAACTCCATAAAAACTGGAGTGAAATAGTCGTACAAATCCAAGACAAAAGTGTAGAACTAGAACTGCAGTTAATCCCAGCGCTCCTTCCAAAGTCCGAGGTGGCCAAATAGCCAAACACATTCAAGTTTCTGTCAACACAACCATTTCAAGTATCACTGGGATGTGGACGCTCAAGAACTTTGACCTGGGAAGCTTTCAATAAAGTTGGCGAGTGCAGCGGTTTTAGACATTTTTATTTAGAAAAATGATTTGCTGTGCTGTGCTGGGCTTCAGGCGACTCCTTTTTTTGCAGAGGACTTCCCCAGCCTTTGAAAAAATGCGTACACTGGGAGCAGACGTTACTGGCAGACAAAGATATTTGATGGCAAGCTGATGAAGATTGGGGTAAACAGTTATTCTCTCTTTCCAATACAGGAGTGGATCATCTTGTCTACCAAGATAGGCATCTGTTAGATATCTCTTCACCTCCACAGTGGCATCTGCAGTGGCACTGTGGACTCTTTGAGCCTCGGAAACACGCAAAAGTTGCCATAGATGGTCTGTGGGACATGCTACTTCCAAGGATGGGGCCAGGGCTGATGTTGAAGGCTGTGGCTCTGTTTGAAAGAGTCAGAGTACATGGTTTTATTCACAGTACACATTAAATGTATCAAATACCAAAAATAAACATTCCATACTAAAATCACTTGGGGTGTCACGTGCACAGAGTCTGGCGAGGACCGCATTAGGGATGTGCATTCCAAGGTGAGTTGTCTCTCAGCCTCTCTGACACGGTCTGGATTGCCAAATACACGTTTGGGGTAACTAGCCAGTATTGGCTGAGATGGTGTATTGCCATTTAAGTCACTGGGTACTGAGCGGGTTGCTTTGGGGTAGCAATTGTTGGCAGAGGTACAGGAGAAGCAGTGCCTGTTGATGCCACAGGAGTAGACATGCTAGCTACTGTCTCTGAGGTACCAGCAGCAGCATCACTTTTTAAAAGCTTGGAAAAAAGGATGCATCTCACAGCATTAACTTTCCCTTTGTTTGCTGCTGGAAGCTGGGGTGGAAAGTGAATAAGCTTTACTAAAATCGCTGTGATTACATCAGTATATGAAATGAGAAAACTGTGGAGTGCAGAGTTGAAAGCTGGGACGGGGCTTTGTGTCGGGGTCTGACAGACAGACACAGGTCCTCCAGTCGGCTCTATGCAGCAGACAGGCTCACAGTGGTGCTTGTGGGATCGAGAAAGAAACACTTCTCTACCAGACTGAAACTGTGAGAAGAACAATGGACTAGTCCCCCATTGACTGTACAAATATAGATGTATATTTTTAGTTGTTGTTAATTATCTCACGAGTCGCTATGATTTTGACGACAGAGATTTGCTGCTTCTTCAAAGCCTCCCGCTGTTGCGCAGGTCATTTTGCTCTGCCCTGCCTACTGAGAAACCTGACACCGGGTCATTTGCATACTAACAGTGATTGGATATTTAGCTGGGGGAGGGTGAGTGGGGGATCTCTGCCGAGTGCTGTGTGAGCATGCGCACAAACAGAGCACGGAGGGAAAGAGCGAACAAGAGGTGAAACCTATCATCTCATTTGTGCCTTTTCCAGTGGATTTTTCAGCTACTGTAGTAAATATTGTCCATATTCAGTTTGTGGGTAATCTATTATTTTCTTTCTCAACTTCTAAAAGTTTGATTTAAGGGGGCAGGACGTTTGTTTAAGGGGGCATTGCCCCCTCTTGCCCCAGCGTAGAGCCGGCCCCGCTCCTTGGTGCTTCCCAACCACATTGGCGCCGTTATCTTCAGCTTGTCCCCTGCAGTCTTGGAGAGATAACCCCGTATCGGCAAGATGGCCTCTGAGCCCTTCAGTTAGATCCTGTAGTTTAATAACTGATAGAAAATCAGGGAAATATTCTTTTATTGTGATGTCATCGTTTGGAAATTCCTCAATTCTTATTATAAATGTTAACTGTTCCTCATGACTGATATCTGTTAATGTCCAAAAGAACGAAAATATATTTACGTTTCTGGTTGCGCTCCTTTATTTCGGTTTTATTTTTTGATTGATCGCTTCATGCTGAATTTCGCAACTCCGATATTTCCTTATTCGAAACTTTTTGCCATTATTCTCTGTAAATGATTTGTTGCTGGACCCATGAAAGGCGTCATTATGTTTTCCTAAATATTGAACACAATATATGCTTACATCCCCTCCTTTAACCGCCACCTTATTCTTGGTGGAGGGGTTTGCGTGTCCCAATGATCCTAGGAGCTCTGTTGTCCGGGGCTTTATGCCCCTGGTAGGGCCACCCAAGGCAAACTGGTCCTAGGTGAGGGATGAGACAAAGAGCGGTTAAACAAAACCTCCTATGATGAAAAACAATTTTGGACGGCGTTTTCCCTTGCCTGGACGCGGGTCACCGGGGCCCCACTCTGGAGCCAGGCCTGGAGGTGGGGCTCGATGGCGAGCGCCTGGTGGCCGGGCCTGCACCCATGGGGCTCGGCCGGGCACAGCCCGAAGAGGCAACGTGGGTCCCCCTTCCCATGGGCTCACCACCTATGGGAGGGGCCAAGGAGGTCGGGTGCAGTGTGAGTTGGGTGGTGGCCGAAGGCGGGGACCTTGGCGGTCCGATCCTCGGCTACAGAAGCTGGCTCTTGGGACGTGGAATGTCACCTCTCTGAAGGGGAAGGAGCCTGAGCTAGTGCGTGAGGTTGAGAGGTTCCGGCTAGATATAGTCGGACTCACCTCGACGCACAGCTTGGACTCTGGAACCAATCTCCTTGAGAGGGGCTGGACTCTCTACCACTCTGGAGTTGCCCCCAGTGAGAGGCGCCGAGCGGGTGTGGGTATACTTATTGCCCCCCGACTTGGAGCCTGTACATTGGGGTTTACCCCAGTAGACGAGAGGGTAGCTCCCTTCGCCTTCAGGTGGGGGGACGGGTCCTAACTGTTGTTTGTGCGTATGCACCGAACAGCAGTTCGGAGTACCCACCCTTTTTGGAGTCCCTGGAGGGGGTGCTAGAGGGCATACCTTCTGGGGACTCCCTCGTTCTGCTGGGAGACTTCAATGCTCACGTGGGCAATGACAGTGAGACCTGGGAGGGCGTGATTGGGAGGAATGGCCCCCCCGATCTGAACCCGAGCGGTGTTTTGTTATTGGACTTCTGTGCTCGTCACGGATTGTCCATAACGAACACCATGTTCAAGCATAGGGGTGTTCATATGTGCACTTGGCACCAGGACACCCTAGGCCTCAGTTCGATGATCGACTTTGTGGTCGTGTCGTCAGACTTGTGGCCACGTCTTGGGCACTCGGGTGAAGAGAGGGGCGGAGCTGTCCACTGGTCACCCCCTGGTGGTGAGTTGGCTTCGATGGTGGGGGAGGATGCCGGTCAGGCGTGGTAGGCCCAAACGTGTTGTGAGGGTCTGCTGGGAACGTCTGGCAGAGCCCCCTGTCAGAAGTAGCTTCAACTCCCACCTCCGGCAGAACTTCGACCACATCCCGAGGGAGGTGGGGGACATTGAGTCCGAATGGGCCATGTTCCTGCCTCTATTGTTGAGGCAGCTGACCGGAGCTGTGGTCGGTGCCTGTCGTGGCGGCAATCCCCGAACCCGTTGGTGGACACCGGCGGTGAAGGATGCCGTCAAGCTGAAGAAGGAGTCCTACAGGACCCTTTTGTCCTGTGGGACCCTGGAGGCAGCTGATAGGTACCGGCAGGCCAAGCGGAATGCGGCTTTGGTGGTTGCTGAGGCAAAAACTCGGGCGTGGGAGGAGTTTGGGGAGGCCATGGAGAACGACTTTCGGACGGCTTCGAGGAGATTCTGGTCCACCATCCGGCGTCTCAGGAAGGGGAAGCAGTGTAGTGTCAACACTGTATATGGTGGTGATGGTGCGCTGCTGACCTCGACTCGAGACGTTGTGGGTCAGTAGGGGGAGTACTTCGAAGACCTCCTCAATCCCATTAACATGTCTTCCGATGAGGAAGCAGAGCCTGGGGACTCAGAGGTGGGCTCCCCATCTCTGGGACTGAGGTCACAGAGGTGGTCAAAAAACTCCTTGGTGGCAGGGCCCCGGGGTTGGATGAGATACGCCCGGAGTTCCTCAAGGCTCTGGATGTTGTAGGACTGTCTTGGTTGACACGCCTGTGCAACATCGCATGGACATCAGGGACAGTGCCTCTGGATTGGCAGACCGGGGTGGTGGTCCCCCTCTTTAAGAAGGGGGATCGGAGGGTGTGTTGCAACTACAGAGGGATCACACTCCTCAGCCTCCCTGGAAAAGTCTATTCAGGGGTCCTGGAGAGGAGGGTCCGTCGGATAGTCGAGCCTCGGATTCAGGAGGAACAGTGTGGTTTCGTCCTGGTCGCGGAACAGTGGACCAGCTCTATACCCTTAGCAGGGTCCTGGAGGGTGCATGGGAGTTTGCCCAACCAGTCTACATGTGTTTTGTGGACTTGGAAAAGGCATTCGACCGTGTCCCTCGGGGAATCCTGTGGGGGGTACTCCGAGAGTATGGGGTACCGGCCCCCCTGATAAGGGCTGTTCGGTCCTGTACGATCGGTGCCAGAGCTTGGTCCGCATTGCCGGCAGTAAGTCGAACCCGTTTCCAGTGAGAGTTGGACTCCGCCAGGGCTGCCCTTTGTCACCGATTCTGTTCATAACTTTTATGGACAGAATTTCTAGGCGCAACCAGGGCGTTGAGGGGTCCGGTTTGGTGGGCTCAGGATTGGGTCACTGCTTTTTGCAGATGATGTTGTCCTGTTTGCTTCATCAGGCCGTGATCTTCAGCTCTCTCTGGATCGGTTCGCAGCCGAGTGTGAAGCGGCTGGGATGAGAATCAGCACCTCCAAATCCGAGACCATGGTCCTCAGCCAGAAAAGGGTGGAGTGCCCTCTCAGGGTTGGTAGCGAGATCCTGCCCCAAGTGGAGGAGTTCAAGTATCTTGGGGTCTTGTTCACGAGTGAGGGAAGAATGGAGCGTGAGATCGACAGGCGGATCGGTGCGGCATCCGCAGTAATGCGAGCTCTGCATCGGTCTGTCTTGGTGAAAAAGGAGCTGAGCCGCAAGGCGAAGCTCTCAATTTACCAGTCGATCTATGTTCCTACCCTCACCTATGGTCATGAGCTATGGGTAGTGACCGAAAGAACGAGATCGCGAATACAAGCAGCTGAAATGAGTTTCCTCCGCAGGGTGTCTGGGCTTTCCCTTAAAGATAGGGTGAGAAGGTCAGTCATTCGGGAGGGGCTCAGAGTAGAGCCGCTGCTCCTCCGCATCGAGAGGAGTCAGATGAGGTGGCTCGGACATCTGAACAGGATGCCTCCTGGACGCCTCCCTGGTTAGGTGTTCCGGGCACGTCTAACCGGGAGGAGGCCCCGGGGAAGACCCAGGACACGCTGGAGGGACTATGTCTCTCGACTGGCCTGGGAACGCCTTGGGATTCTCCCGGAAGAGCTAGAAGAAGTGGCCAGGGAGAGGGAAGTCTGGGCATCTCTGCTCAAGCTGCTGCCCCTGCAACCCGACCTTGGATAAGCGGGAGACGATGGATGGATGGGTTTATTTTTATTGTAAGGTGACCTTGAGTGCTAAGAAAGGCGCCTATTAAATTAAAATGTATTGTTGTTGGTATTATTATTATTATTATTATTATTAATTATTGAGACAAAAACTTGACCAACGTCTTAAAGTCAAAATAGTAAGACTGTAACTGGCAGTCTGGTCTTTCTTTTAACAATGAAATGATACATTCAATGACAAAAATAAACTATTTTATTGTATACAAATTGGCTTAATAATTTCTGAAAACATTTCACTCATTCCTCTCTCAATCTGTCTCTCTCTCTTACGCACACACACACAATGTGGTTACTTAAATATATACATTATAGGATCTAAAATCCTTGAAACAGAAATGTCTTACATAGCTTTTTCCGTGTGTTGCCACTCTAATTTGAGAGTATTCAGTCTGGCAATATGGTGCAGCCTTAGTTTGTGTAAGACAGACACAACTAATAACATGAGCATAAAATGATGGTTGTCAATTTTAAACTGTGTTTCCTCAATGTGCTCCTTCGGAAAAAAACACATCATCTGAACCAATCTCAGCCTGAACAAACTGATTGATCAAAGATACACTGACATCTTGCCCTAATGTTGACTGTCTGATAACACGCTCAGCTACTTTGACCACCTTGACTGTACCCTCAGAAGGAATCATCAAACCTCCTTTGTTTTTTAATGTGAGCGAGTGGTAACTGTGATCATATGATGCTGGTACAGCATCTGTTACCAAACTAGCACGGCACACATCACAGGACAGCTTTCTCAAAATCCCGTCTAAGGGCTACCTCCCACTGCTTCCTGACGTGATTTTCTTTGGGAAACTTTCAAAGTTTGAGAAATGTTAACAGCTATCAACAATCTGCATAGTTAGTGACTAAATACGTTTAGCCAAAACGTTGTTTGGAGGCTCACTTGAGCACATAAATGCATAGCTTTGCTAGCTTAGCCTGGTGTAGCCAAAGTTAAGATTATAAAATGGGATTTTCTAATGGCCAAATATAACCAAAACAATTGCTCAGCCTTACCTATGAAATGTAATCCCCCGGGATCTGGTTTGGAGCGTACAGCCAGCGGTTTGTACAATCCCAAGCAGCACATGCGTGAGGCATCTTTATCCATTACTTCACTGTGCCACGCGCAATATGGCGGCGACGTTGACGTACGAATCTGTTGGTCAGGCGGCATCTAGTAATTCTATGTCTATGGTCGGATGACGTCATCCAACGCGACAGCTACTGTAGCCACGCTGCTACTGTCTCGGTTTGTGAAACACTACGGACGCAAGACTGTTGCTGAGTGAACGAGTTCAGAAACAATCCCATCGTCAAGAGGCAGGCAGTAAGTGCTCTGTATTTTGGGAATGCATTTTGTGGATGTGTGGAATCGCCGAGTTCGTTTTCGTTAGCCCCAGACGAACTTTGCTTGAATGAATCCTCCTGTGGTCACCCGCGTGCTGTTTCTGTTCATTGGTATCTGCGGTTCACGTAACGTGGCTTACTCCCAAATTTTAAATCGTACTACCCAGTCACACCGCTGGCGTCTATTCATTCCTTTCCGTGTGTTCCTTTTGTCGATTCCTTCTCGAATCGCAGACACCGGGGAGTAGGCCTACGGCGCTTTGATTTTTGCCTTTTGTCCCTCCGCGGCCAATACTATCCACCTGCAGAGCCACAGCACCATACTTCACCGCAGTTGTAGACCCAAAAGTGACGTCTCCGTCGTTTCAGGACTGACTTCGTAAAATTACTTTTAGAAGGTTTCGGCAGGTCACGGCAAAGCCCGGAAAGTAACGTCGGGTCAAAGACCCGTTTAGAAACCAAATAATACGCATCATTGTGAAGTTCAGAGGGTTTCCGCCATCACCTCGTGTCACACATCAAACTAAACAATACGGATCGTTTCTGTGAAATACACTATTAACATTTACGTTGTGTTCGGGTCTGTGGGAACCATTTAACATGTCGACAAAACTAAAATCATCAAGATCTGTGTTAATTGAAAATAGCTTTTCGTTTACATTCATGAAACGAAGTATACAATATAATTGCAATGTTTACACCACATTAGAGTTTAGTAAAACGTTAATAATAAAAGTGATTACTTTTTTTAAATGTACTATGCATGTGTGCAATATTGTTCTAAACCAATTTAGAATAAATATTTAAGCAAATGTAATATTTTTAAACATGTATGTGAAGAAAATGGCAATACATATTCACACTGAATTATGCAATATATTAATTGCCTTATATAGAACTGCTCTAGTTTTTGTCACTTATTATTATTATAAAAAATGGGCCATCAAAAGAAAAAAAAGAAAAATACCAATTAGAACACAATTTATTTATACGCACCCTGCCCAAAATTTACAAAGAACAACAGGACCTATATAACATTGGCTACAAATAATATCTTCACTAAATAAAGATAAATACAGGATATAAAAACATTCAAACAGAATAAAAGACAATAATGCAGACTAAAATACAACTTATAATACTACAAACAAATCTTAACAAATAGCATAAATTGTGATAACAATTCAAACCCTGAGTAGCTGACAGACAGAGGGGGTAAACTAAAGAAGGGGCAGAATGTCAGGTCTGTTTAATGTCCTCCTAAACAAATGAATGGAGTCAGCTGATGTCATAATTTTGGGAGGTTATTCCACAGTCAGGGCGCTATATACAGCTGAAGGCCCTGCTGTCACCCACAGAGTGCAGGTTAGTGGGGGGCACAGAATGAGAGGACCTTAGTGGCAGGTCAAGAACAGAATTTGACATTCAATCCTGTAAGACACAGGGAGCAGTGAAGGTGCAGTGACTTACAATAATCAATGCAGGATGTGATAAAACAGGGACAAGCTTCTCAGCATTAGAAATGGAGAAAGCAAACATAAGAAATGTGACACAGGTGGAACTTTCTTTATGTGGCTTATATGGTGAAATAAGAAAAGGAGGAATCAAAGTGACACCGAGATTCTTTGCAGTAAAAGAAGGTCTGAGGAGATCATCACCAAGAATGGCTGAAGCGTTGCTTGTTTTCTTAAGTTACACTTTAGTGCCACTTTGGAGAAGTTCAGTTGTTTTGTAATTTCATTTTAAAGAGTTTTGCTCTGTTCAGTTTTAAGTTTACTTTAATTTCACTGAGGCAAGTTGTGAGCTGAGAAGGCTGTGATGAAGTGTCACTTTTAACACTGAAATAGATCTAAGCATCATCTGCATAAAAATGATCACCCAGACCAAAGCTACGAATAACTTGCTCAAGGGGAAGCACAGAGAGGCAGAGGATGTCATTTCATTAACAAAGGGAAGTCAGATGGAGGAACTGCTATGTAAATTAAGACATGAGGGTTACCCTGGACATGACATAAGCTGCATGGCCACAACGCCATATGCATTAACTTTTACACAAACTGGGACAGCTCCTCAAGAGGAAGGTAACAATGCTCAGCACAATAAGGAAAAATAAGCCAGAGCTCTCATCTCAACTCTGGCCACACAGAACAGGCCAGTGAAGACCTTCACGTTTGTCTAAACAAATGACACACCTTGGTGCACAATGTGATCTGCACTGGGATAGGAGATGCCATGGCCAGAAATGATAATGGACTATAATGCTACAAAAAAGAGTGGAGAATTTAGACAAAACATTACGCTGGATGTTGGCCACACGCAATTTTTTCAACATATTGAACATCTGGAAAAAATACTTTTGTCATCTCAACAACCTTGAACTGAGACTGGAACAGGGAGAAGGAGAAGGAGGAGCAGTAAACCACTGGTGACACCTCACATGCTACCAGGACGACATGTGCCAAAGACCCCAGCATGTACTGCCATTGTGTCGATTCAACAGTCCAATCCACAGGGGAACCAATGATGGCACCAGTAGTGTGTGTGTATAGTGAGTGTGTTTGTGTGTCTCACTGTGTGAACTGTACACTTATTACAGTATTGTAGAAAATGAAAATATTCAGTTCTGCTTGATAAACAATAGAATGTGATCTGAGGGTAAAGAGTAAACAGTATATTTTTTATTTTTATACATTGCTTGTTAAAATAAAGTGACCATCGATTTAAAAAAAAGTCCCTCAATAATACATATAGCAAAAATGTAATCATAAGTTGATATTCAACTGAATTATTTTTCATGCTTCTCAAAGAAAAATTAAAATACGATGTTTGTAAACTACTGCATTTGTGAAGTGTGAGGGGATATCCAAAACTATCATTGAGTGTATTTCAGTAATTTGTGTAGTGACTTCTAAAACCACAATATTACATTAAAATATACTGCTCAAAAAATTAAAGGAACACTTTGTAATGAGAGTATAGCATCAAGTCAATGACACTTGTGGGCTATTGATCTGGTCAGTGAAGTAGCAGAGGGGCTTGTTCATCAGTTTCAGCTGCTTTGGTGCACTAGAGGGGCAGCAATGAGACGACCCCCAAAACAAGAATGAATGGTTTAACAGGTGGAGGGAGCCCACTGACATTTTTCCTTCCTCATTTGTTTTGTCACTCATTTTGCATTTGGCTACGGTCAGTGCCACTACTGAGGCGATACCTGGACCCTACAGAGGTTACATAGGTAGTCCAATTTCTCCAGGATAGAACATCAATATGTGCCATTGCCAGAAGGTTTGTTGCGTCTCCCAGCACAGTCTGAAGGGCATTGAGGAGATTCCAAGAGACAGGCAGTTACTCCAGGAGGCCAGAGAAGGTCCTTAACCCATCAGCAGGTCTGGAGGAACTGGATGAGCACTGGCAGAACATACAAAATGACCTCCAGCAGGCAGGCCACTGGTGTGAATGTCTCTGACCTCTGACAAAAAGAAACAGACTACATGAGGGTGGCCTAGGGCCAGACATCCTTTAGTGGGCCTGTGGAGCTTGATTGGCATTTGACATAGAATACCAGAATTGGCAGGTCCACCACTGGTGGGCACCCTGTGCTTTTCACAGATGAGGGCAGGTTCACCCTAAGCACACGTGACAGACGTGAAATGGTCTGGAGAAGCCATGTAGAATGTTATGCTGCCTGTAACATCATTCAGTATGACCGGTTTGGTGGTGGGTCAGTGATGGCCTGTGGAGGCATATCCATGAGGGACACACAGACCATTACAGGCTAGACGACGACACTTAACTGCCATTAGGTATCGGAATCAAATCCTTGGACCCACTGTCAGACCCTATGTAGCTTATGTCATGTCCAAGGCAACCCTCATGCCTTAATTTATAATATAATAATTAAATTATCTTAATTTTTTAATAATATAATCTTATATCACAGCTCCAGCTGATTCAAAACTCAACTGCAAGAGTCGTGACATGAACCTCCAACAGCGAGAACATCACAGCCATCCTGCTGCACCTTCACTGCTCCCTGTGTCTTACAGGACTGAATATCAAATTCTGTTATTGACCTGCCACTAAGGTCCTCTCATTCGGTGCCCCCCACTAACCTGCACTCTGTGGGTGACAGCAGGGCCTTCAGCTGTATATAGCGCCCTGACTGTGGAATGACCTCCCAAATTAATGACATCAGCTGACTCCATTCATCTGTTTTAACTCATTTGTTTAGGAGGACATTAAACAGACCTGACATTCTGCCCCTTCTTTCAGTTTCCCCCCCTCTCTCTGTCCAGGTACTCAGGGTTTGAATTTTTATCACAACTTATGTTATTTGTTCAAGATTTTTTGTAGTATTACTAGGGGGCTTCGCTCGCCAACCCCCGTGTTTGGTTTTCCGGATACACACTTTTAAGATATTTTTTTTCTTTGAATTGTTGCTATTTCATTAGTTTCACTTTTATTTCAGAACTTCTGTAAAAACAATATTTGTAATCTTGTGAGTCCCAATATGCTGAATCTTTTTAATGAGGTCAGGACAGGTTTCTCTGTTTGGAATTTCAGCACAGACAAAACGATCAACATCATCAGCAGTTAATATTTTTTTTTACAAAGTAAAACAGTAAGTAGAGTTCTGCATTGGACTCCTGTCTGTAAAGTCGTGTTATTTTCCTCTCACAGTTCCAAAAGTACATGGGTTTACCAAGGTGATACCCCAGCTTTTGTCTAGGTTTTTGTACAAGGGCTAGACAGAACGTTTTTGACTCCTGGGTTAAATTTAGGTTTTTAAATAAGCAGACAGATAAATATATATACATTAACAAAGTCACCAATAAATGCATGTGCGGTAAACTCCGTTTTTGAAATTCTCAAGATTCTTTATTTGTCACATGCATAGTTATACAGGACAACACGCAGTGAAATGCATCCTGATCCGCTTATCAAAAACTGTGCAAAGTTAGAAGAATATCAGTTAGATTAACAAAAAGTCATAGATTGAAAGATAACAGTATAGTAGAACATAATAAATAAGTAAAATTATGTGAATAAAGTACAATTAAGTGTTAAGGTGCAATAGTGTAGTAATTATTGTGCAAAACCAAAGTTAGACTGGTGCATAGTTAAATGAGGCAGTTTGTTTGTTTGCGCTACTGCGATCTTTACTTTTTTATATTTTCTAATTTTCCTCCTTTCATATCCTGCCAACGTGTTTTTTTTTTGTTTTTTTTTTTAACCTTTCTAATTTCACTGGTTTCATAGTCTCTAACCTGCTCTGTATGTGTTTAGCGCCAACGTTTTTAAACGTCTTTATGAAGTTCTACTTTGTCTTTTACTCATTGTATTTTAATTCTGAGCCAGATTGGACATGCTTTTTTTCAATTCCACTTGATCTGGGCTGATAATTACTTTCCTTATTTTCTGAATTTGCACCTCGATTATTCTTTTTTGCTCTTTTTTCTGTCCAACGCATTGACTCTCTTTTCTCTGCGCTGCTTTCTTCTTCGCTTATATGTCGACATTTAATTTATAACCCCTTTCCAGGTACGTTGGGCGTGCAGTGGGTGTCAAAAAGAAGGGGGTCAATACAATACAGTACAATACATAGAACAGAATAAATCCTCAATACAGTATAAAAATAAAAATTCTAGAAGTACGGAGTAGAATTTCACATGAGATGGATATCACATCATAAGATTTGGATTTGTTTTAAGTCCCGGAGACCTCATTCATCAAGCTGCCTCCCCCATTTTGCCATTCCACAACTGAAATAGTGCTAATCCGATGAAAGGACCCCTCATTCCCACGTCCCCATTCATCAGGGATGACTTTACTTTAGGCAGGCAATCTACAATGTAAAGAGATTATTTTTCTTGTGAATTGTTACATATGCATTATTTTCACTTTTACTTTAAAAACTTTTGTAAAAACAATACTTGTTTCTTTATTTCCTGCCCTGCACGTGTTTATATCTCTTTCTTCCCAGACGTATAATACTGCTCGTGTTGTGAACGGTGTTGCGGCTGAATGTACGCTAAGGATATGCCTTTGGATCATTTGCTGTCTTTTTGCTGCTTGCTAGCTGCATCTTCTGCCTGTCGCATGTCGTTGTTTTAAGAGCTCCGAGCACATGATGCTTGCCTGCCAAAAGCAATCCAACAACTGCTAGATTAGAGGTCTGTAGACTTGTTTTAAATGATGGCTCACTGGTCTTGTGTGATGTTGTAAAGGCAATACCTGTCTTTTATTTCTGGCCCTGGGCGTGTTTGAATTCTTTCTTGCAGGATGTATAACGCTGCTCGCGTTCGGCGGGTGGGTGGGCGGGCGGGCTGGCGTTTTGTTCGCTGTCGCGCTGCCCTTCGATCTTTTTAAAGCCTGTACAGTTGCTGTCCTTTTTGCTACAGCCCTGGGACAATCTCTTGGCACCAAGTCTCATGTTTACGGTCCCCGCGAGATGCACCGTGGCAAGTCTCCTTGGTCTCGCGGGTCTTTAAAATGTCTTTCGAGATTATCACGTATTGTAGCCTTGCATTTGCTTTCCATTCCAGGATTTTCTTTTATATATAGAGAGATATGTTGTATTTTAGTCTGCATCAAGGTTATTATAGTTTTGCCTTTTTATATTAGTTTTTATTTCTATATTTTTTCTGACCTTACTTGGAAATTCGTTTTAGTTTTCCTTCATCGTGTATTTTTAGTTTTAGTTTAGTTTTTATTTCACAAAGACATTTCTATTTTATTTTTGTATCTATTAGTTTCAGTTTTAGTTTTAGTAATTATGGCATTGAGCTCCTACGGAGTTTAGTTTTGTGTCACAATCAGACAGAACTGTACACTTAACAGCTTTGGATACGAGTTTAATGTTAGTGGAAGCTTACTATACTACAGTGGTGTGAAAAACTATTTGCCCCCTTCCTGATTTCTTATTCTTTTGCATGTTTGTCACACAAAATGTTTCTGATCATCAAACACATTTAACCATTAGTCAAATATAACACAAGTAAACACAAAATGCAGTTTGTAAATGGTCGTTTTTATTATTTAGGGAGAAAAAAAAATCCAAACCTACATGGCCCTGTGTGAAAAAGTAATTGCCCCCTGAACCTAATAACTGGTTGGGCCACCCTTAGCAGCAATAACTGCAATCAAGCGTTTGCGATAACGTACAATGAGTCTTTTACAGCGCTCTGGAGGAATTTTGGCCCACTCATCTTTGCAAAATTGTTGTAATTCAGCTTTATTTGAGGGTTTTCTAGCATGAACCGCCTTTTTAAGGTCATGCCATAGCATCTCAATTGGATTCAGGTCAGGACTTTGACTAGGCCACTCCAAAGTCTTCATTTCGTTTTTCTTCAGCCATTCAGAGGTGGATTTGCTGGTGTGTTTTGGGTCATTGTCCTGTTGCAGGACCCAAGATCGCTTCAGCTTGAGTTGACGAACAGATGGCCGGACATTCTCCTTCAGGATTTTTTGGTAGACAGTAGAATTCATGGTTCCATCTACCACAGCAAGCCTTCCAGGTCCTGAAGCAGCAAAACCACCCAGACCATCACACTACCACCACCATATTTTACTGTTGGTATGATGTTCTTTTTCTGAAATGCTGTGTTCCTTTTACGCCAGATGTAATGGGACATTTGCCTTCCAAAAAGTTCAACTTTTGACTCATCAGTCCACAAGGTATTTTCCCAAAAGTCTTGGCAATCATTGAGATGTTTCTTAGCAAAATTGAGACGAGCCCTAATGTTCTTTTTGCTTAACAGTGGTTTGCATCTTGGAAATCTGCCATGCAGGCCGTTTTTGCCCAGTCTCTTTCTTATGGTGGAGTCGTGAACACTGACCTTAATTGAGGCAAGTGAGGCCTGCAGTTCTTTAGACGTTGTCCTGGGGTCTTTTGTGACTCTCGGATGAGTCGTCTCTGCGCTCTTGGGGTAATTTTGGTCGGCCGGCCACTCCTGGGAAGGTTCACCACTGTTCCATGTTTTTGCAATTTGTGGATAATGGCTCTCACTGTGGTTCACTGGAGTCACAAAGCTTTAGAAATGGCTTTATAACCTTTACCAGACTGATAGATCTCAATTACTTCTGTTCTCATTTGTTCCTGAATTTCTTTGTATCTTGGCATGATGTCTAGCTTTTGAGGTGCTTTTGGGTCTACTTCTCTGTGTCAGGCAGCTCCTATTTAAGTGATTTCTTGATTGAAACAGGTGTGGCAGTAATCAGGCTGGGGGTGGCTACGGAAATTGAACTCAGGTGTGATACACCACAGTTAGGTTATTTTTTAACAAGGGGGCAATTACTTTTTCACACAGGGCCATGTAGGTTTGGATTTTTTTTCTCCCTAAATAATAAACACCATCATTTAAAAACTGCATTTTGTGTTTACTTGTGTTATATTTGACTAATGGTTAAATGTGTTTGATGATCAGAAACATTTTGTGTGACAAACATGCAAAAGAATAAGAAATCAGGAAGGGGGCAAATAGTTTTTCACACCACTGTACATGGTTTATTATCTGGTTTTGTTTTTGTCTGATAAAAACAAGCATAATCAAAACTAGACACTGAATATGAATAATTTTACACAATTTTATAGTTTTTAAAATATTTTCTCATGAAAATCACGGGGGGAAGAACAGGGCTGTTAGGCTTTAATCAGTGTGTAGACCCCACCTAGCTGTAGTGAGGGAAACAAAGAAAAACAAGTATGTAGTGTCAAGGTTAGGGGCAGTGAGACTTGAATAGCCCAACATAAAGGACAGTAAACCCATAATGAGCACAGCAAGATCAGGTAATAGGAGTACAGACAGGCATAAAACAACAGAGAAAGCATCTAAGATTAAGAACAGTATATATATTATCTAAACCTGTTTATCCAGAGTAGGATTACAGGAAACTTGGAGCCTACCCAAGCAGGTTTGGATGTAAGGCAGGAAAAATCCCTAGTATGCAATATGTATGATAAGGCTGATATTAAGAACAAAAAGAATATGATATTTCAACTATCTGTTTTGAGAGAGAGAAAAAAAAATTGAAAAAAGGGAGACAAATATTTAAAAATATAATTCTGCTAATGGATTACTTTCACAATATCAGGTATTTTGAGTTGTGAATATGAACTAAAAAGATAAATTAATAAATTTAGAATAAATAGAAAAACCCATTAGTATGTTTAGTTTTTCATCACTTGGCAGACTCTCTTTGCCTACCTACCTTTGTTTGTATCACTTCATTGTTAAATGATGTTTTTAAAGCAAAAGTGATTGGTCAGTAACAATATGCTGATCTTATATGATGACTTAGTCAGTGTCTCGATCAGTGCCGTTTTATTTTCAACAACCGGGAGTGGCCTCCCCTCGACTTTCTTGTATACTCAGATGTGGGGATGGATATTTGAGGATTAAACCGCAAGACAATGATTATATTTTTATATTATGTACATTAAGGAACCATCAACAACAAATCAAATTAATAATATATAGAACAATTAGGTTCAGGTAAAGCATGACCCCATCTGGGTGATGGATTTGGCCCAAAAGTTAATACAGACCCACAATTGTGGTGTAACAACCACATGCCGAATTTCATCCATCTATACACACACACACACAATTCCAAAAAATAGTATTTTTGGACTCTGGGAGGTCTATGACGTCAAGATTCATTAAAATATCGAGGTCGAATATTTTCATGATTACTGTACTTTCTCTATACTTCGTATATGAGAAAGTAAAAATGATTTCCTCTTTGCGAAGTGACAGGTGAATTGCTGTCAACAAAAAGCAGTCACCTGAGAAATAAACTGAAATGTTACTCACTCGTGATTTTTCTGTCCATATAGTAAACGTTTTGTTGACCAGCACATTCTGATTTCAGCCATTTGAATTACATCTTGATGTACAACAAGCACAAAGAAAGGCGGCATGTAAATAGCTTTTTATTTCACACACTTTATGCACCCGCGTTCAGCTCGCTCTGTCACCGCAAATGCTGTGTGAACACCCGCCCTCAGTCACCAACCGCCATTCACTGGATGAATATGTGCGGGCAGTTCGTGTTGGATGAATTTCTGTTTTAGAGTTAAAACATACAATGGTTAAAGACTAATGGCAAGAATATTCATTCAAAAACGAAAACTAAAAATATTTTAGTAAATTATTACTTTATTTCAGTTAGTCTTTCCAGCTACTTTAATAGTTTCGTTTAGTTTTAGTTTTTCATTTCGGTTTTGTTAATTATTTTATTTCAGTTTACGAAAATGTTTTTTAAATAATAGTTTCAGTTTTGATTTTAGTTTTCGTTAACTATAATAACCTTGGTCTGCATTATTGTCTTTTATTCTATTTGAATGTTTTGTATATCCTGTGTTTATCTTTATTTAGTAAAGATATTATTTGTAGCCAATGTTATATAGGTCCTGTTGTTCTTTTTCAATTTTGGGTAGGGTGCTGTATAAATAAATTGTGCTCTTATTAGTATTTTTATTTTTTTCTTTTGATGGCCCATTGTTTATAATAATAAGTGACAAAAACTAGAGCAGTTCTATATAACACAATTAATATATTGCATAATGTAGTGTAGAATATGTATTGCCGTTTTCTTCACATACATGTTTAAAAATATTAGATTGGCTTAAATGTTTATTCTAAATTGGTTTAGAACAATATTGCACACATGCATAGTACATTTTAAAAAACGTAATCACTTTTATTATTAACGTTTCACTAAACTCTAACGTGGTGTGAACATTATAATTATATTGTATAGTTTGTTTCATGAATGTAAACGATAAACTATTTTCAGTTAACACAGATCTTGATGATTTTAATTTTTTCGACATGTTAAATGGTTCCCACAGATCCGAACACAACGTAAATGTTAATAGTGTATTTCACAGAAACGATCTGTATTGTTTAGTTTGATGTATGACATGACGTGATGGCAGAAACCCTCTGAACTTCACAATGATTCGTATTATTTGGTTTCTAAACGGGTCTTTGACCCGACGTTACTTTCCAGGCTTTGCCAAGACCTGCCGAAACCTTCCAAAAGTAATTTTACGAAGTCAGTCCTGAAATGAAGGTGATGCCACTTCCGGGTCTAAAACTGCGGTGACGTATGGTGCTGTGGCTCTGCAGGTGGATGCTGTTCCTCCGCGGTGTCCAGTTCAATGACAGTCACGGAGGTGGTGAGCGGCCGGCCATTAAAAGAATAGTGAGGAGTCAGATTAGTAAAAATGAAAAACAAACTGGAGTCCATGACCGTGGAGAAGAGTCTTAGAGAATACAAGCTGAGAACAACAGTATCTGTATTTACACACACGGCTTCAAACCTGCTTAACCCAATGCCGATATTTACATGCATTGCTTGAATAGATACTTAAATGTGTGTCTTTTTTCCCATTTAACTTGTATCAAATATGACAAACTCACATGTTTCAGTGCTAAAGCCAAACCAGTAATGTCTGTTAGTGAGTATTAGAGAAGTTAATAGAGATTTGAGGTTTGTGTTACTGCCTTACAGTTCTGTCAGAATGAACTTGAATCTCAGCCTGTTTTTTAAGTCTCTATGCAGTTTCCATGTCTGCTCTTTTATTCTTATTTTCTACACTTCTCTAAAGATGCTCTGGTTTAGTGGCCTGGGAAATCTAACTTATCTTGGTGTAGTTATGGACTTGAATGTGAGTGTACCCTATGGAGGTCTATAGCTGGTTCCTGCCCTGTACAGGAACTCTGGTTTCCTCCCTATACCCCAATAACTTCTCTTTGTATTTGTTTTGCGCTGGACCACGGTGGTGAGGTTAAGGTCCATATGGCTAACTTATACATGTGACTTTATCATTCTGAGCCAACCAGGTTGTGTGGGGCATCCCATGTGCCACTCTTAGGTGAACACCACTATCAGGACTGGCATCCTTCTTCTGGCCAAGACCCACTTTCATATAATGAGAATATTCTTGAATTTCAATAATGAGCCGCTTTTACTCTGCGCCCCCCCCCCCCCCCCCTTTTAGGTTTACCCATAGCACACTGGTCCGTCAGGGTGGAGCTTTAAGAAAGACTGAGGCACACAAGGCCTCCACCATGCCAATCTCACAATACTGGGTGGTGCTGCTGTTTGACAGGAGTTTATTAATGTGTTAATTACTAAAATATTTGTGATGTGTGCAGAGTGTACTTAAACAAGATGAAGCTGATAAACTTGAAACTTGTTTCAAAGTTGTTGAAAATGACAGTTGTTTTGAAGAACATTTTTGTCCTGGAGCATGTCAGATTTCCTAACCACAGTCGCCGATCTCATCACCTGACCACGTTAATTTAAGCAATTGTTGTGTGCCAACCATTCAGCAGAGTCGTGGTCAGCCCTGTTTCTAACAGCCAATATTTTGCTGCTGATGAAGCCCAGGGTGTACAAAGGGTTATCAGCTGTCGCTCTTCAGCAGCAATCTTCGCCCTTTAGTTTATTTTTTCCCCTTTTGTTTTGCTATCTGATACACGAAACAGAAAGAGGAGCATCTCTTATTTTTGGTAGGTTCAAAACCTGCAGTTTCTTATTCCTCTTCACTTAACTCTGTGCCTTCTACTTCAGGTAAACATTCACTGGTTGTCTGCTCTCCTGCACACACAGTCTGCCCCTAAGACTAAAAACAAAATCAAACCTGTTTAAATTTATCTTAGCGAATCGCAGGCTAGTTGAAGTCAGACATTGGGTGTCTCACATTAGGCGGCCATCTTTACAGGGACACACCGCCAACTGCCTCCATCTCGCTAAGATTCTGTAAATGAAGGCTGTGACTTAAATACTGGTTTTGGATTTTGTAAGCTTGGGGCAGTTTCACATTAGACAAGTTGACCAGCGATTTTAAGTTCCTCGTTCATATGCCCCTGTTTTTTAACATAATCCTGAGGCCTAACTTGTATAAACCTTCCTTCACATTAACTATTAACAAAATTCTGTGATCCTAACAGTATTGAATGTTCAATCAAAGTAGTGAATACTGTTAACTCACAACTGTGCAAGATGGTTGTCTTATTCTTCTAGCCTGTTGGGCCCTCCTTTCATTCCTAAACTCATTTTACAGCTAAAGTGATGAGTTACTGTCTGATTGCTATGAAATGTCTGCCTTGACATCAGCTTTAACTAACAGGATATTATAAAAATCAAATGTCTTTAGATCTGAATGATGGCGTTTTAATGGAATTGATTCCTGTTTTTTTCCACAGACAGAGAATAATCTGCCATTTACTGTAACGTTTAAATGGATTATAATATGTGAAAGTGGAGACGTGAGGCTGACCTGAATATCATGGAGGAGAGGACCATAAATGTTAAGGAGGAGGACTGTGAGTGGGAGAGTGTCCACCCCAAACAGGAGAGTCTGGACATCAAGCAAGAGGACAGTGAACTGGGGTCAGTGAGTATTAAAGAGGAGTGTGTCAGCACTGAGATTCACAACTGTATGAGTACTGAGAGTGACAAGAAAGATGACCTTCATTATGGAGATCAAGATGGAGCAGTGACCGGATTAGTCTGTTCTCATAGAAGACACTCTTCATCTCCGGAGTCTTCTATCAATGTAAAATATGAATCATTAGAGTCTGACACAAAGATGACTGAAGGAATATCATCTCCTAGAACTGTGGAAGGTCAGCTACCACCTAAGACGTCATCTAAAACAAGTAAGTGAAAAATAACAAATCAGTGTACGTTTTAGGGTCAGGGTCAGCTTGGCTGAGATACTGTTGAGCTGTCGGCCAGTTCCCTGAGAAGTGACATCAACTAGCAGATATAAAGTGATGACAAAGTAGAATTTCTTCAGTGCCAATACGTATCATTGGCTCTCTTTAAGGGAACTAAAATACAGTTTGTACATCATAGCTCTAATATTTGAGGTGTCATGTTTGTCACATCAATGCACATTATAATAACAGCTTGGTGAATTGAATTATTCTTGCGATTCGTCAATTAGCTGGTTTGACTGCCTTTTCCTTCTTGATCGAGGGTGTCGTCATTTCCCAGTTTCTCTAAAATGTTGTGTATGTATGGGTCAGAGTTACTGTAAATATGTTTGTTCCCCTGTCAAGTTTCTTTAGTAAATCATGACGTTTGTATGGGAGGTTGCATACACACGTTTCGAGTCCACTTTTATGTGTATGCAAGCTTTATAAATGAAGCCTTAGGACCTTCACTAGCCAATCTTTAGATAGGTCTCAACCCAGGCAGCCTGACCCCAAACTCAACAGGAGGCTTCAGCATGCACAAGCCCAAAATGGATTGTTGGCTTAAAATAGTTATAATAAAGCACTCATCAAATGTCAGTAAACAACTGAAGGACCACCTCTCTGATATCAAATATATATGCTGGGGGTGGTCCTTGAGGAGTGACATTGGTGTAACCTCACCTCTTAGGGTCTCACCCAAACAATACAAAGATATTTGGGTAATTAATAAACAACACAATATAAACAACTTGAAATTACATAATCAGAATGAAAGGGGAAGTAATATATGAAAAATATGGAAAGCACTAAATAAGCCAAGATGTTCTTTTAAATACCTGTATTTGCTCTCCCAGCTTTACTTTTATCGCCCTTTGTTATAATTTCCCAGCTTTTTTTCTCCTCTCACTTTATTATCTCCTGTTGACAATCTTAAACAGTTATCTTGATGTGATGTTGGGACAGCTTAACTGTTAGCTAAACTAACAAGCTTGATAGACTGATGAATGGTCTCCTCTTCTCTGTTACATTTCTTATGTTCTCGCTGTGTATGTTCATGAGCAGATCTTTATCGAGAAGAGACGGCTTTGCAAGAACCCACATTACTTTCCTTTTATTTGTCTGAGTGCCTCTAAGCCACACCTCCAGTCTCCTCTCATCGTTTGAACACCTGACTTCACGGGACTGTAATGGTTTAAATGACGAGTTCAGCATGAACAGTCCAGTTGTTTGTGTGTTATGAGTTCAGGTTATTTGTGTTTGTCTGTGATTGTAGTGCAGTTGAAGATCAGACCACATTCTCAGGAGGAATTTGGGCAAAAATTCAGGAGATGCCATAGGGTTCAAACTTTTTCTTGCATCTGTAAAGCAATTTAAATTCTATTGAAGATTTTAAGCAACACATTTTCGGAGCTGCTTAATCCAACCAAGTGTCCATCTCTGTGCATCTTTAGCTAACAGTCTTGTGTTTGACCTGTTTGTGTTTTGCAATGTGTATAAGAAAACAGAGAAACAGTTGGCAACCAGTTTTGGGTAAATTTTACACAAACATTAAGATGTTCTTTACACAGAGAATAACAGAAAATTGAATAAGCAACCAAGTAGTGTGGTTGACAGTAGGAGTTTAGGGGCTTTCAAAACTTGACTTGATGTTATTTTAGAAGAATTAAGTGGATAGGAATGGTGAATGGTGGGCTGAATGACCTGTTATCATCCAGATTGTTCTAATAGAGCTGCAGTCACCCGAAAGAAAATTAAGGACTTGTTGTTGCCTTAGCTCTTCACTTTATGTATTGCTTCATCTTCCTTTCTCATATAGCAGGCCTTTTTGTGCTTTTCTTTAGTATTGTTTAAGTTTTAATTTCTCCAGCTTTGACTTGTCTGTCATTTTAATGGTAAATGTTCAGGTTGCTCAGCTAGTGCTGTATTTCAGCTGATGGAAAGAGAAAGACATTGAAAGTGGAGTTTAGATTTTCATGGGATTTTTTAACATGTACACACTTGAGAAGTCTTGGTGTGTTAGAATGTTAATGTTATTTATTGATTGTCATGAGTATCACGTTGTGTTTAGTAAAGATTTACTCCATAATAATCATGTGATTATTGTGACATCATATTGGTGATTGTGTTAAGGTTGCCTTGGGCATTTCTGGAGTATTTGAAATTGCAGAAGAAGTCCTGTGTTTGTGCTTTTTCAAACAGATTGTTTTCTTTCTGATTTCTTCATTTAAGAATTATGTGCTTTCTTCCAGTTTGACTTTCAGTTCTCCATTTGGCTCATAGTTTTGGTATCCCCTGATTATTTTCTTCTCAGTTAGCATCTTTGCCGTTATACTATCTACAGTATACACATTATAATCTACGCGGTATAGAGTCTGAATTGACCATGTTCAAGAACTCGTGAGTAAAGACCGCTGTAAGGAGCTCTGGACAGGAGCTTGTTGGTGTTTGTCATGATGACAGCCCTAGTAGACTTTGGAGGATAGCAGTACCTTACAGCATCGCTTAAAGAATGCAGTAAGGGAAACTGTCAAGTTGACGAATGAAGCCTTTCATGTAATTTTAGCAGGGACATCTCCTGATGTGAATGAAGTTAATCGAAAAGGTGACAGACGTCTGCAATTGATTAATAAAAACCCACAGAAAGAATAATTAAATAAGACTTCATTTGCATTCATGAACTCATATTAATTTTAATATACAGTAAAACGCAGCACATTTAATTTCAGTTAGCATAGTGCACGTCCATGACTATTATAAAGGGCAGTATAAGTGAGACTGGTGGGTGATAAAGCTGACCAGTCCTGGTTTCACCTGCCACTCCTCATCCAGAGCAGACACTAATACGAGTAATGGCTCTGATCTCGGGTTTCTTTATCTTATAATTTTTCTCCTAGATAACTTGTGCTCCTGTGGGTCACTGCATTGATACTTCACTTTGTTCATTCTTCTGTATTGCTTTAGTGATTTAAATGAGCGTTTTTTGTATACATTTTGCATTTAGGAGTTTGCATGATGCTCAATTGAATAATGGCTATGCTTTAACAGTACTCCATGACACTATCCTGCGTATACTGTTTTTACAAATTAATCTCAAAAATGTCTCATCAGAGCATCAACATACCTTTTGTTATATTGGTGTGACATATGAATTGTTCAGATCGGAAGACGCACCCTGGTTCTTTGCAGTCAAGGCCAGTGAAGAAAGCCCAGAGGAGTTTGATTGAGGCTGGCCTGGCGGCTGATAACTCTGGAGCAGTTTCCACTGTTAATCAACTGATGGGCTTTATATCGGAGCAAAATGAAGTTCTAAGTGTGACCTTGAATGCATCAGAATAGAGGAGGTTATCTGACCTTCATAGTGATATTGTAGAAATTAGAAATGAAAAGCAGAAACTCCTGTCAGTTTTTTTTCAGGTCTGTGCTCCAGTGCAGCAGCATGACACAGAGAGTATTCCTTTTATGCTGAGACCCAAACTCCCCATAAGAAATTTTATAGACAATAAGATGGAATAAGCAAAGGCAAAGTCAGAATTATTGGAGTTCCATATAATAAGAGTGGGAAAATGTTTGGCTTTATAAAGAAATAATGGCTTTTTTGGTTTTCAACCATTTCTAATTTCAGGCTGGGCATATAGAATACATACCAGGCAAAATGACATGTCTACGTCCAGTCTGACTGAGTTACTATTCTGAAAGATGCACACAAAAATTCAAATATAACTTTTGAAGGATGGAAGGTCTACTTTTACTCCCAATTATTCAGTCAACATCACACCAACCCCACAAGACCTCGTCTCTGGTGATCAAAAAGGCTCCACAAATGGATCTTTCTGCTTTCCTGATTTGTCTGACAAAGCTTCAGACTTCCTTCACTATCGGGCAGCGGCATTTCACTGACCCTCAACAGACGCTCGGTGTCCTTGACTCCTTCATGTCACTGGTGTTTGGCCACTTTGACTGTTTTATGTATGATATACCAGTACTGCTTAGACATTTTCCTGAATATTGATTCATAATGGCTACTTCCTTTTTTTTTTTTTCATGTGTGTATTTCGTGTGTGTACATTCACATGTGATTAGAGAGTCATTGCGGGTTGTGAGGGGTCAGGACACGAGCCTTTCATGGTACACATACCCTCAAGCCACAATTGTTTAATATTTGCTTGCATGTCATATTTATCTTAAGATGTGTTTTTTCATATTTTCACCACATTGACTCTTGTATTGTGAAGGTTGGGGTGAGGATGAGATTGTTTACATTTATTAGCTCTCTCCATGTTTGCCCACTCATAATCAGAACCTGTTGATTTTTTCCTGTGTTTTTATTTAACTCTTTTAGGGCTAATTATTTTTTTTGTTTTTTTTTCTCCCAGGGCTGAATATTTTTCCAAAAACTAACATTTAAAAAAAAAAAAAGAACACAAAGCAATTGTTTAACATATCAAATCAACAAAAATATTGACTTTTGACAAATGTTACTGTCTTGCATGTTGTATGAGCCTGCATACTCTATGATTTCACATACATATCACATACATTTTACACAGCAAAGTCTGATCTCGCTCAAAGCAGCCAATTTCAGTCATTGCCACATTGCACTCCTTACAATACGTGTTGCTTTGGTGCCTCCTTTTCAATTGTCTGTTGCTGCACTTTCTAACATATATTGTTAGTGTGTACTGTAGAGAGAAAAGTTACCCATTTGCCATCATGCCATGCCACTGCCACCAAGTTTTCTGCTCGCATGAAAACAGTATTGTCACCTCTTTTCCTCTTCAGCCTGTCTGGCCTGTGTCTCCTGTTCACCCTCACTGTGCCACAAGCTCCAATTCCCCTGCTCTGTAGATCTATGAACAATTCTGGGCATGTATAAAATTTGTCCAAATGTACACAACATGACCCAAATGTTCATAGCCCTGAAGTAGCTCCTGCACAACCTGACTTATCAAGGGACAGTTTTCTCTTTGAAAGAAATTCTTTCCTGTATATGTAATTACTTTCAGGCAGAAACCAGTGTTTGCTTCTGCCAGTACAAAATCCTTTATGCCATACTTTCTGGGCTTGTCTGGCATATATTTGCAGAAAAAAAAGCATCCCTTTTATTTTATCATAGATTCATGCACAGACAAATCACAGCCAGGCTGATAAAATTGTTTCTATGTTGGTTCCACAATGTCAAGCAGGGGCTGAACTTTATGCATGGCATTATAGCCTGGCTCACCCCATGGGATTTGCTTCTGCGTATAACCTGTCCAAAGCCACCAGGGGACAAAACACGTTTGGACCAATGCTCCCTGAAGTTACATCACCAGTTCTGTCCCATCTCTATTTGTAATGCCACAGCGCACTTCATCTTGTCTTTTGTTGTGGGTTTCCACTTTGAAAAACGAGAATGCGATGCAAGCGCAGCCTGCAATTCAAAAAAATTCTCTGCCTACCTGTTTGTCTCGTCTGACAGTAGCTGAAAAGCAGCATCAGGAGAGAGCAGCGTGAAGTAGTTCAGCAGCTGGTGATCTGTCGTGTCCAACAGCAAGCCATGCCGTCTTGTGAAGTCCGGTAGCCAGTTCAGCTCCCACAGATTAATGTCTGGGTATTCCTCCCACACGAACCTTGCCGTAGGTGCATCGGCTGCGCGAATACGCTCAGCTGGCAGCCCATCAGCTGGTGCGGCATCAGCTGGTGTCCGATCATCTGATGCCGGCTTCTCACTCTCTTGTTCGATCTCCTGATCACTGTCAATAAAATCAGATTCTAAAAAATCAGAGTCCGACTCAGCGATAATGCGCAAAACATTGTCTGCCAAGTGTTTTCTTTTCTGCACTTGCTTCGCTCCCTTGTGATATGTCGATGCCATCTTGCCTTTGTTTACATTTCGCAACTCACGCACACGCAAGGTTTAGTTGCCGAGTCAACGAGTCTAGCATTCCTCCAAGCACAGAGTGAATAACTGTGACGTGACAGTGAGTTTTATCGCCATTAACAGCTGATTGTCACCTTCTATCTCTGGATGTCGACTTTTGTCGACATTCGCCGTCAACCCCTCTTGTCGACATCCACCCTAAAATAATTAAGTGACCGCGGTTTAGATCTTTTTCATATACGGTTTAGGGGTGGGATTCTGGAACTACTGTCTACATTGTACATGATTGCTGGTTGGGCTACTGGGTCAACTCGTTTGGCACCTTGTAACGTATTTCACTTTTTCAGTTACAGTTCTCCTTTATTGCTGTTCTTTGTTTTCCTCTCTCCTGTCTAATCTTGGTGTCTTCTCTTCTACTTGTAAGCACTCAAGTGTTGCCGATTTATTATCTTTGAGCTTGGCTGATGCAGCCTGTTTTCAAGATTCGTTTCCTTTGGTTAAAGACATTCATCGAGCTGTCTCCACGTGTTAGTGTGTGGCAGTGTCCTTCTTGGCCACTAGTAAAATAACATGGAGTTTTGGGCCGAGTTCACTATGCTGTACCTCTGAAGGTTCTTGATTCTGGAGGTGTTTCAGAGGCAGGTTTTATTTTGTATTGATGGAGATTGGTTGAAGAAAACTCACCTGTGTTGCTGTCTATGTCCCACATCCATAGAATAACACATTATATTCATCCTTTCCTTTCTTTGTGTGAATTTCAAATAATCATCGGTATGGGTGCAAATGCATTTATTAACTCCCTGCTCGATGAATCACCTTCCCTGTTTAATCAGCATTTTCCTCCCTCTTCACAGATGTTTGCCAGATTTATTATGGATCTAAACTCGATTGATGTATTTGTATTCTTGTCCTCATTGTCTGACCACCACTGCATTACGTTTCAGCTTTTTCTCCCCTCGTCACCATTTTAATTTGGATTTCATTAAACAAACCTCTGCTAAAGTTGAGGAATTTATACCTCTAAACAAAGACTCTGTTTAAGATCCACCTTGTGTTTGACTGGCTATTAAAGAGCATATTCAAGGCCTGACCATTGCTAATGTCTCCAAATATTCTCACTCGGCATTCAATAGTATTGACAACTTTGAGAAGTGTCTGAATGATCTTTTAAATTCACACGTTTTTCTGATCGAGTCCACAAGCACAAAATGACGCTAATCAGAGAGAATGTAAATGACTATCTTGTGCAGAGTTGAGAATTCATTTCAGGTGCACTCGTTGCTATCCCTCTGGTGCTAAACTGAGCGAGATGTGAGCTCTTAAACTGCACAGATGAAATTTGTTAGCCTCCATGTCCTAAGTCGAGCAAAAATATAGTGATAGTACAGATATATAGATAATATTACTAACTAGTGCTTGGAAATTAATAAGGTTTTTTTTATTTTTTTAAACTTTCCCCTCTGCTGAACTCCCGTCTTTGGAGTGATTGATGTGTTTTATAATTTTATTAATTTACCAAAACTCTCACAAAATGATGCTGCTTTTCTGGAGGCCCCTGTTTAGCTGAAGAAATTAAATACATTACAGTGATCCCTCGCTATATCACTCTTCGACTTTCTGAGAACTTCTATCTACCCCACGATGGCTCCTAAACGTGCTGCTTTTTCTAAGCCTTCTGACAATGAAACTAAGTGCCGGAGGAAGATGCTTACCATCCAGGACAAGGTGAAACTATTGGATATGATCAATGATGGCAATACCCTACAAAAGCCTCCTCACGCATATGAAAAGACAGCGCCAGCAACTGCCTATCAAGATGTTCTTCAGCCACGCACCCAGACACCCACTGCCTACTCCTAGTACTCCTTCAGCGGAAGAAGACAACGACGCACCTGCTGAAGATACTACACCACCTTGTCATGCTTGGGTCAAAGATTTGCACAGAGACACAGGAGGTTGTAGAAAAAAAAAGAACTTTATTCAAAGCACTGCAAACAAACATTTGTCTCTTTTCAAAAGTTTAAACGTGCTCCATGACAAGTCAGAGATGACAGTTCCTCCAGGAGCAGTGAATGTCTGAGAGAGAAACAAAACAACCAATTCCAAAGCTGAGAGGCGCAGCACAATACTTTTAAGTAAGCGGAGTACCGCGTGAGAGGGTTATCGTGCGTTATAGCGCAAGTAAGAAGGGTAAGGAGCAATGTGAAGGTAGACTGTCAGCTGTTTCAGGGGTTTTCCCAGGGGCGTCTGTGTCCTCTGAGGGTGCGATCAGCGCTCCAGCTTACAACCTGAAGACTCTCCTACTGAGCTTGTGCCTTCATAGGTTAGTGGTTGTGTGTAAGAACTGTGTGTGAGTGTAATTAAATGTACAGTACCATAATAATAATATGATATTTGTGACGTCTAATATGTCTTATTTTCTCTTATTTTGTCTAATATAGTGGGTAATACGAGTGACTAACGGGTGTTATTTCATGTCTAGAGGGCTCTAATAATGTTAAAAAACGTATGTAGAAGGTCGTAAACAGGTTTTCTATACTCTTAACTGCGAAAATATTCGATTTATAAATAAAGAATCTTACTTAGTGAAAATTCATTTATCGCGGTAGAGTCTGGAACGGATTAACCGTGATAAACGAGGGTTCACTGTAAATGCATTTTTAAATCCATTTGCAACAAAAAAAGCCCCTGACGCAGGTGGTATGAAGACTTCTATTTTGCATTTCGGCCACAAGTGTCCAGTTTGCTGTTTCAGGTCAGGTGTCACGTGGGTCTCTGGGATTTTTCAGTGACCAGCGTGTTTTATTCATTTATGTTTTACTCTGTTCTCACTGTATATTAAAATATTTTTGCTTTACTATCCTCTGCCTCTTTTTAAAATCAAATTTGGCTTTGGACTAACTGTTTACAAATATTAAGACACATTCTGTTTAATAAAAGTTTATTTCACATATTTGACATGTCACTCTACAATGTAATGATGGGTCATGATTATTACTTTCTACCTGCAATAATTAACAATATATAATGTTATAATATTTTAAGAATATGATGACAAAATGATGATGCCATTCTGTAATGTAGTTAAAAAAATCAACAATAGTCATGTGATCTGTTGATTTTACTATTTTAACTTCTTAGCTCATATAATTGTGCTCATGTGGTGAGTAGTTTCAATACAAATGAAAATAATGATCAAGTTGAGGCTCTATTCACTTGCTACTTAAGTCTTATGATTGCTTATGCTTATCCAAGTTTGTTCCTAAATCAAACCAATATTTATTTAATGTTGTAAAATAATGTCAGTATGAAAGCGGTGATTTAAAAACTAATTTTTTTTATCTTTTAAACTTTATACAGGAATCAAACTTCACTGCTGTTCTGAATGTGGCAAACAGTTTTCAAGAAGATGTACTCTTCAAAGGCATCAAAGAATCCACACAGGAGAGAAGCCATATGACTGTTCTGAATGTGGTAAAAAGTTTATACAGAGAAGCTGTCTTCAGATCCACCAAAGAATCCACACAGGGGAGAAGCCGTATTGCTGTTCTGAATGTGGTAAAAAGTTTAAACAGAGAAGCTGTCTTCAGATCCACCAAAGAATCCACACAGGGGAGAAGCCGTATTGCTGTTCTGAATGTGGTAAAAAGTTTAAACAGAGAAGCTGTCTTCAGATCCACCAAAGAATCCACACAGGGGAGAAGCCGTATGACTGTTCTGATTGTGGAAAACAATTCTCTTATAGTAGTCAATTTCAGATACACATTAAAACTCACTCAGGAGAGAAGCCGTATTGCTGCTCTGAATGTGGCAAAACGTTTTCACAGAAAAACAGTCTTCAGAGCCACCAAAGAATTCACTCAGGAGAGAAGCCATATTGCTGTTCTGAATGTGGCAAAAAGTTTTCACGGAAAAGCAGTCTTCAGAGCCACCAAAGAATTCACACAGGGGAGAAGCCATATTGCTGTTCTGAATGTGGTAAACAGTTTTCAGAAAGAATCGCTTTTCAGCGCCACAGAATAATTCACACAGGACAGAAGCCATATTGCTGTTCTAAATGTGGTAAACAGTTTTCACATAGAACCAGTCTTCAGAGCCACCAAAGAATTCACACAGGGGAGAAGCCGTATTACTGTTCTGAATGTGGTAAACTGTTTTCAGATGGAAGCAGTTTTCAGCGCCACAAAATAATTCACACAGGAGAGAAGCCATATTGCTGTTTTGAATGTGGCAAAAAATTTTCAAAGAGAAGCAATCTTAAGAGGCATCAAAGAATTCACACGAGAGAAAAAAAATGACAAAAAACTCCTCCACCTTGCCCACAGATGATCACAGTACAATGCTAAGCAATAGAAGAAAGAATTCATAAAGTTTAATGAAAACAAAAAAAGATCTAATTGGGGAAGCTACAAGTAAAGTGGTAAATACACTGGCCACCTCCAACAGCCTGATGTGGAAACAGATCTTACTCATGCATAGCTTATGAGGGGCGAACTAAGACCAACAGATGTACGCCTCATCATAGGTGCACAAAACAGTGTCTTGGACACAAAGTGGTTCAGATCAAAAATAGAAAAAAATAAATAAATATCCCATAATTGTCCCTTCTGTCACAAAGAGCTAGACACAGTCACACATCTTGTTGCTGGGTGCGAGGTACTGATTGCTGAAGGATTTTACACTGCACAACACCACAAAGTGGCCAGGCTCATTCACTGAAAACTTGGTAAGAAGTACAACTTACCCTCACCAGAAAGACACTGGGACCACAACTCAGACCGCACAATGGACAATGAGGAGGTGCAGGTCACTTGTAGCACAGCAATACTGACTGACTGAACAATAGAGGCCAGAAAACCAGATGTAAGAAATCCTGGATAACAGAAGTATTAGCTCCTAGTGATTACTCAGTCCTAAGAATGGACAGGCAAGAAAGAAACAAAATACCAAGAAATGCAGTCTGAGATATGACAAATGAAATGTGGACCGAAAAACAAAAACAGAAGAAGTGCCTGTTGTTCTAGGATGAACAGGACTGATAAAGAAAAACGTTCAGGCCCATCTTGACAAATTACAATAACTCCTTATGACCTGCAAAAAGAAGCCTTATTAGGAGCTCTGTAAGCCGTGCTGTTTCTTTGAAGGACAGGTGATTGGCAGGATGATGCCGGACTTCGTCCTGTATCCAAACAGTGCCATTTTTCGCCTTTACGCCTGGTGAAGCTGCGTTGTTCTTATATGTGAGTGGATGTTTCTTGCGGGGAGATCTTCTGTTTTCTTTCTCCGATCCGATTTCACCTCTGTTATAGTGTGTCTTTATTTGAAAACAGCAGTGTCAGATCGGGGCGAGCGTGAATGCAACAGAGAGAATAAAACTGAATAAAAAAACGCTAACTTTGACAAGCACTATAAATTTACAGCGGTTGTTACAGACGCAAATCAAATGTATGTTTTTATTGTATAATATTAACAATAATAGCAGCTCTCTTCTCAAAGCGGTAAACTTGATATGCTGCCAGCATCAAACCCAGAAGCTCTTGATTGGGAGTCAGCAGTTCTTAGCATTGCACCACGCAAGCTTTCATAACAACTGCCTACTGTAACCTGCTTTCTTTTTTGTTCAGTTATAGTCTTGAATAAAAATGCATTTGTTTTGTTATACTTGTACTTTTTGTGAAAGTATTTATTTGATATTTGGACTTCAGACTTCACACCTTATACACATGTCGTAAAGACAGTCCTTGGGTGTGTGTGGGAACTGTTAACATTTGAATCTGATGATTGTATATGGCACGGAACTTACCTCTCTGTACTATTCTGTCCTCTGCATCTCCTGGAGTTCAAAAGAAATACCAACTTGCAGCAACATGTGGACACTGGCCAAGATCAGAACAAAAAACCAAATGTGGTCACTAACTACAACCGCATGAAGGTATGCAAATGAATATAATGTTGCATTAGTGCAACAACGTTTTCCGAAATGTACAATACAGGTCATAAAATGAATTTTTCCAAGTATCATATATACCTAAGTCTCTCTTTTTTTGTCAGTGACATCATGGATCAGAAGGTGCATACTAATTCAGCGTGAGCAGGAGCACTCAAGAATAAAACTAAACAAAAAAAAAATTGACATCCACAGTCATTCTCAGTCACGCACACCACTCACATCCACGTCCACAGTTTTCCCAGTCCCAGTCTCATTCGCACACAAGATCTGACCCAGTTTTCAAATAAAGAGGGGGTATAACAAAATAGGTTTGTTTGTTATACCATGTTTTTATCTGAAAACGGCGTCAGATCTGGGGGGTGTGTGGGAGAATAAAACTGAAAAAAAAACAACGCTAACTTTAACTATAAATTTACAGACGCAAATCAAATGTATGCTTTTATTGTATGATTTTAACAATAAGAGCAGCTCACTACTGAAAATGGTAAGCTTGAGAAGCAGCTGATATCGAAACC
Organism: Erpetoichthys calabaricus; assembly: GCF_900747795.2. NCBI lineage: Eukaryota > Metazoa > Chordata > Cladistia > Polypteriformes > Polypteridae > Erpetoichthys > Erpetoichthys calabaricus. Next base: position 1,204,586 of record NW_026261593.1, on the reverse strand, counting down.
ACGACCTCTTGGTTGGAAGGCAGCAGGTCTTAGCATTGCACCACGCAAGCTGTCATATCAGCCGCCTACCGTAACCTGCTTTCTTTTTTCTTCGGTTAAATTCTTGAATGAAAGTGCACTTGTAAATAAATAAACAAAGGTAAATAACATTCAATCTGACTTTTATGTAAGTAACATATAAATGTTAATGTTTTGGGCATGTGCACCGTTCTTACATACACCATCCTTTGTATGTAAGAGCCTGGGGTTCCTGGGATCGTGAACGCGGCGAAGAGAATAAAACTGAATAAAAAAAAAAACAAACCTAACCTTTACAAATATCATACATTTACACCGGCTGTTACAGACTGAAATCAAATGTATGTTTTTATTCTAAAATAGAATAAGAGCAACTCAGTTCTCAAAACGGAATTGAACCCGTGAAGTTTTGATTACCGGTCAACAGTTGATACCGTTGCACCACGGAAGCAGTCGTAGTAAATACGTGTCAATGTCGCACCCTGACGCGGGTTCTTTTTCTCCAGTTACAGTGGGTACGGAAAGTATTCAGACCCCCTTCAATTTTTCACTCTTTGTCATATTGCAGCCATTTGCTAAAATCATTTAAATTAATTTTTTTCCTCAATGTACACACAGCACCCCATATTGACAGACAAAAAAAGAATTTTTGAAATTGTTGCAGATTTATTAAAAAAGAAAAACTGAAATATCACATGGTCCTAAGTATTCAGACCCTTTGCTCAGTATTTAGTAGAAGCACCCTTTTGAGTTAATACAGCCATGAGTCTTCTTGGGAAAGATGCAACAAGTTTTTCACACCTGGATTTGGGGATCCTTTGCCATTCCTCCTTGCAGATCCTCTCCAGTTCTGCCAGGTTGGATGGTAAACGTTGGTGGACAGCCATTTTTAGGTCTCTACAGAGATGCTGAATTGGGTTTAAGTCAGGGCTCTGGCTGGGCCATTCAAGAACAGTCACATAGTTGTTGTTAAGCCACTCCTTCGTTATTTTAGCTGTGTGCTTAGGGTCATTGTCTTGTTGGAAGGTAAACCTTCGGCCCAGTCTGAGGTCCTTAGCACTCTGGAGAAGGTTTTTGTCCAGGATATCCCTGTACTTGGCCGCATTCATCTTTCCCTCGATTGCACCCAGTCGTCCTGTCCCTGCAGCTGAAAAACACCCCCACAGCATGATGCTGCCACCGCCATGCTTCACTATGGGGACTGTATTGGACAAGTGATGAGCAGTGCCTGGTTGTCTCCACACATACCGCTTAGAATTAAGGCCAAAAAGTTCTGTCTTGGTCTCATCAGACCAGAGAATCTTATTTCTCACCATCTCAGAGTCCTTCAGGTGTCTTTTAGCAAACTCCATGCGGGCTGTCATGTGTCTTGCACTGAGGTATGTGTGGAGACAACCAGGCACTGCTCATCCCTTGTCCAATACAGTCTCCACAGTGAAGCATGGCGGTGGCAGCATCATGCTGTGGGGGTGTTTTTCAGCTGCAGGGACAGGACGACTGGTTGCAATCGAGGGAAAGATGAATGCGGCCAAGTACAGGGATATCCTGGACAAAAACCTTCTCCAGAGTGCTAAGGACCTCAGACTGGGCCGAAGGTTTACCTTCCAACAAGACAATGACCCTAAGCACACAGCTAAAATAACGAAGGAGTGGCTTCACAACACCTCTGTGACTGTTCTTGAATGGCCCAGCCAGAGCCCTGACTTAAACCCAATTGAGCATCTCTGGAGAGACCTAAAAATGGCTGTCCACCAACGTTTACCATCCAACCTGGCAGAACTGGAGAGGATCTGCAAGGAGGAATGGCAGAGGATTCCCAAATCCAGGTGTGAAGAACTTGTTGCATCTTTCCCTAGAAGACTCATGGCTGTATTAGCTCAAAAGGGTGCTTCTACTAAATACTGAGCAAAGGGTCTGAATACTTAGGACCATGTGATATTTCAGTTTTTCTTTTTTAATAAATCTGCAACAATTTCAAAATTCTTTTTTTTTGTCTGTCAATATGGGGTGCTGTGTGTACATTAATGAGGGAAAAAATTAATTTAAATGATTTTAGCAAATGGCTGCAATATGACAAAGAGTGAAAAATTGAAGAGGGTCTGAATACTTTCCATACCCACTGTATATTCTTGAATAGAAGCACACTTGTTCTGTTTTATTTGTACCTTTTGTGAAAGTGTTTCTTTGATATTTGGAATTCAGGCTTCACACATTACACACTGCATGTTTGCATTTTGTCAATTATTACTAAAACATGAAAAACGTTTCTGTTTTAACGATGTGTTTACTGTACATAGATTGTTGTAGACACGGAACACACATGAAATGCAAGTGTTCCAAATAACGATTTAGTATTTATAAAAGGTGTGATTTTGCTTGAGTTCTCACTCTATACAACTCTAAGCAACTGACACGCAGGTAAACAGACTTGAGCTGAGAAAACTGTGCGGGGTGGGGGGATGTGATAGGAGGCTGCTTGCTGTTTGCTGCTTATCTACACTTTTACAGGACAAAGGACGCTGACAGAGAGGTGTGAAGTGATTTAAGGTGGGACAGATCTACAAGTTTTTTCATAGGCTCTGGTAATTCTAGTGTTAAGTGAGTGAGAAGTTAAGCAGTACAATGAGACTGTCCTGACTAAAGAGTGAAGTTCACTCTTGTTTTGATGGTAAGCACACCAAGAAAATTTGGAAGAATTAAACCTGAGAGAAGCTGAATTGCTGTTGTGAATGTGGCAAACAAATCTGGCACAGAAATACTCTTCTGATGGACATTAAAATTCACGCAGGAGAGAAGCCATGTGGGTGTTCTGAATGTGGCAAACAGTTCATGGAGAAACAACCTTTTGGATACAACATCTACATTTATTTATATTGTACATTTTTATATAAACAATGTACCTCAAACTGCTTTACAAGTTTAAATAAGAAGGAAGTTAATATAAACATAAACAAAATTAGGCAATAATATTAAACAGCATGTTACAAAGAAAAAGGTAATGTTGAATGGCCAAGTGGACAAAAATCACCCTTCCTTTTAGGTGGAAGAGAAAAAAATCTGCAGAGGATCCAAGGCCAAAATACTTCCTGGCTGCCACTGGGCATTCTAGCTAACATTGTACCTAAATCAGTCCTCATGGTTTACATGCTTCACATGAAGATTTTGATGATGATGATGGCCCTGTGGACACCTGGGACACCCGCCATTCAATCCATAAACAGGAGGCAGTGTGGTATGTTGATCAGGAGGTGGTGGAGCACATCGTCACCACAGAAGAAATGGAGAAGACAGCAGAGAATACTACAGATTAATATGGAACTGCACATCACACAAGAAAATGATAATCCAGTGTCCATATAGACTGATAGGGATACAACTAAAATGTAGCTATGAAAAGCCATTTTAAATAATGGGTTGTTATCATGGTTTTTAATGTTCTGCAGTATTAGCCTGGTGAATTTCTATTGGTAAAGTATTTTAAATTTTAAGTGTGTAACTGCAAAAGGCCACCTCACCAATTCTTTTCATACTAGGGGGCTCCGCCCCCTGCTCGCTTCGCTCGCCAACCCCTGGCGTTGGGACATGAGAAAGAGTCAGATGTATGAATTAGATATAGAATAGTGTGCAGCTTTGGATGATGCCCATAGAAATAACAAATAGAGTGTTTGTCATATATTAATGTTTTATTGGAATATTTCTTTGTATACAACATTAGCAGTAAAGATGGTGTCTTGTCCTTGAATGAGTCTTCCTTGGCATGGATTATTTATAATTTTAACTTTAACGTCAGATGAACGGCGAACATGTGAGAAGGCAACATAAAGTTGTCCATGTCCAAAAACGGGTTCAGAGAGGTAGATGCCAACCTTGTCCATGGTTTGTCCTTGTGATTTGTTGATGGTCATGGCAAATGCAGGTTTAATGGGGAACTGTCGGCGTTTCAATGTAAAAGGTAATTCTAGCTCAGAACTTGTAAGGTCAATTCTAGGAATGAGAACAGTATTGTTAGCATGTGATCCTGTAAGAAATGTCGCTTGAATAACATTGCGTGTCATTGTGTTGACGACTAACCGTGTGCCATTGTATAAACCCTGTTTTGTGTTAAGGTTTCTTAATAGCATGATTATTGTTCCGTTTTTAAGGGCAAGGTCTATGTTCATTGTCGTCATCAGAGTCAACTTTGTCTGAGCTTAGAAAGATCTGTGTCTCTCCAGGAAGTAATGAAATGACTTGGTTATTAATGTGATTAACATTAATATTTTTTGGACATAATATAGTGCGTTGTGTTAACAGGGGTATTTGGTCTAATGTGATTGCTGTTCCAAATATCTCTTTTACTAAGTCGTCTGAGATAAAGGATTGTGGAATGGAAATAATATCTGGGTGAAGTCCATCTGTATTTGTGAGTGTACCATTTCCCAGTTGTATTAGCCAACTGTTATATTCTGGATCTGGACATCGCATGTTTTGTACCAACTGTATTGTTTTAAAGCAATGCCAATTGTCTGCGTATTTTAAGGTGGACTGAACAATAGCTGAGCGCATGGCATGTGGAACAATAGCTAAGCATTGTCTAAAATCTCCTCCTAATAAAAGAACTTTTCCTCCAAAGGGAATATTATTATTCATCAACGTTTGTAGAAGTTTATCAATGGTGTTGAGTAAGTGACTGGATGCCATTGTACATTCATCAATAATTATCAGTTTTGCAAGACGGATGTCTCGGGCATTGCTACTGTGAATGTTCATAGTGGATACTGATGTCTCTGTGATTGGGACCAGTATTTTGAATATTGAGTGACATGTACGACCATTTATTAACAGATTTGCTGCCACTCTGGAGGATCGCAGTCACTGTTAATATGTTTCCTTTTCTGCAGTTGAACGGTTAATAGTGCTTTATTGTAAGGAGATCCACCTATGGTGACACCTATGCTGTCTAGTGTGAAGGTGTTGACGTTCACTTTAGAATATGTGGCTTTGGGTGTCACTTCTTATGGATGTGTGTGTGTGTGTGGGGGGGGTGGGGGTGGGGGGGGGGGTGGTGAGGATTGTTGTTGCGCGAGCGTCTTCTTTCTTTTTGTGTTCCTGTGTCTTGTTTGAATCCCCCTCTTTGTGTGTGTCCCGTCCGTTGCTTGTAGGGTCTGTGGGGTGGGCTTCGCTCGCCAACCCCTGGTGTTGGGAATGACAAAGAGCGTGATGTATGAATGAGATATAGAATAGTGTGACGGTGTAGATGATGCAAATAGAAAGCAAACAATAAAGTGTGTGGCACAGTGTAAAGGTTTATTTGAAAATTTCTTTGTACACGCCGTTTAAGTGTAAAAGGTAATTCCAGCTCAGAACTTGTAAGGTCAATGAAGATGGTTATTGTTGTGATCAGAGTCAACTGTGTCAGAGCTTAGAAAGAGTTGTGTCTCTCCAGGAAGTAATGGAATGACTTGGGTATTTATGTTTTCCACATTAATATTTTTTGGACATAATATAGTGCGTTGTGTTAAAAGGGGCATTTGGTCTAATGAGATTGCTGTTCCAAATGTCTCTGTAACTAAGTTGTCGCAGATAAAGGCTTGAGGAATTGTAATAATATGTGGCTGAAGTCCAGCTGTATTGGTGAGTGTACCATCTCTCAGTTGTAATAAGCAATTGTTATGATCTGGTTCTGGACATCGTATCTTTTTTACTAACTGTATCTTTTGAAAGCAATGCCAATTGTCTGCGTATTTTAAGGTGCACTGAACAATAGCTGAGTGCATGGCATCTGGAAGAATAGCTAATCACTGTCTAAAATCTCCTCCTCATAAAAGTACCTTTCCTCCAAATCGAATATTATTATTCATAAACGTTTGTAGAAGTTTATGAATGGTGTTGAGTAAGTGACTTCATGCCATTGAACATTCATCAATAAACAACATTTTTTCAAGACGGATGTCACGTGCAGTGCCACCGTTAATGTTCATAGTGGATACCGATTTGTAGGATCTAATGCAGTTGATAAAGATTTCACTTTCAGGTACATCGTCAGTTATAAGCTTCTGTAGATATTCAGTATATGAATGTAAAGAAGGCAGTCTAATTTGACCCTTTTGACAACAACGTGTAAATGTATAACTTGTATTGCCAGTTGTTTCTTCAGGGAAGTGAACTGAATGACAATGATTGCAAATGACATTCATTAATCGGAATGAATTTTTCCGGGGTATGTTTTGCTTGTGCCGTTTGAGAGGCGCGTTGTTGCATATGTAGTATTTGGGACGTGTTGTTTTGGAGCTGTAATCGATTTGCCTGTGCTGTGTGAGAAGCCCGTTGTAGCCTTCGCTGCCATTAACGTATGTCTGAGACGGGAGGTGTTTCGTTTTGAATCCGTGCCTGTTGCGATGCAGCACTTTGATTGATAGTTTGCGTCATGTGGATCTAGGATGTAGATTTGTGCATATTTGCGTTGTTGATTTGTTTCAGGGTGCACTGTTCCAATGCGATGCAGTATTTGTGCACATATGGGAAAGCAGTATGGGCCATTGCCTTTTGGTGGCCTGATATTTACTCCGGTATATGGAAAAGCAAATGAACTATTGTAGGATCTAATGCAGTTCATAAAGTTTTTACTTTTAGGTACATCGTTAGTTAGAAGCTTTAGTTGAGCTTTGCGTTTTTGGAGTCGAGACATTTTTTCTTATGGATGTGTAGGGGGGGGGGATCGTTGTTGCGCGAGCGTTTTGTTTCTTTTTGTGTTCCTGTGTCTTGTTTGAATCCCCCTCTTTGTGTGTGTCCCGTCCCTTGCTTGTAGGGTCTGTGGGGTGGTTTTGTGTTCTTTTTTTTGGTCTTCCATGGGCTTGTTGAATCCCCCTCTTGGTGTGTGTCCCGTCCTGTCCCGTGCCTGTAGGGGGGGGGGGGGGGTTGGGGGGGTGGGCGGTATGGTCGTGCCTTGCTATTGTGCGCTCGTCTGTTCTTTTTTTTTTGTTGTGTTTAGTTTCGTGTGCAATGTGTTTCGTGCTTTCCCCTCGTTTGAGTACTCTGTAATGTTTTTTTTCCTTATTTTGGTGCTTGTTGAGCCTCATTTTTGTGACTCCTTTCTGTATGTGCTCACTCCTGTTTTCTGTGCTCTTGTCGGACTCTTTTTGCGCCTGCGTCTCTCGCGGACCCTCATCCGCCTCTGTCGCCCTCTTTTGTCCGCCTTTCTCGGGTCCTCAGCCGACTCTCGCGGACTGTTTGTTGCGCCGGCGCAGTACGTCTTTTTGCAGCTACGGCCCATGGCCGGATGTGCCTGCGTCCATCATCCGGTTTAGCATTCTCGGTTAGTAATATGGATTGGATCTTGAAATTCTAAGTAGACCTTCATTTGAAGATCTGAGGTTATGACTGGGAGTGTAAGGGGACAGACATTCCAAAATGTAGGACTGGGTGAGATTATTTAAGGCTGTGTAAACCATTACAGTCCATCTCCTAATTACAAACAGGTTCCGTTCCAGCAGTCTGTTTGTAACTCCATTTTGTTCATAAATCCACCACGTATTGGCATCTGTTGATAAATGTTCTAGTTTCAGACAGCTCTTGATTTGGACATATAGACAATGTTTTTTGGTAGTTTTTAATGTGCTTTGAGCAAATTACAAGTATTGTACATGAAATAGTTATTTTTGTTATTATAAAGATCTTCCCACCCCTGCTGCCACCATTCAGCAGACGTGAATTATCCTTAAGTGCTAATTTTGGACTTGAGGACCACTTTGTTCATATTTATGAAAGTTCAACATCTCAAACATTCGTAAGTAGGAGACTATCTGTTGTCGTTTTTAAAGTCAATTCTAAATGACACGAGTAACCAAAGTAACGACCTAAAACTGATGAAATGTGTGCAGATTTTCTTTTTCTGGTTAAGATTCTTGCTGCTGCATTCTGCACTAACTGTAACTGATTGATGGCTTTCTTAGGTAGTCCTGTAAAGAATACATTATGGTAATCTATTTGACTGAAAACTAAAGTTAGAACTAATTTTTTAATGTCTTATAAAGTTATAAGAGGTCTAACGTTAGCTGTATTCCTGAAGTGGAAAAAACAGTCCTGGTAATCTGATTAATATGTGATTTAAAATTGAGGTCAGAGTCAGTGATTACTCCTAAATTCTTTACCTCCAACTTCACTTTTAAGCCTAAGGCACCAAGTTTATTTCTAACGCCCTCACAATGTCCATGTTTGCCAATAACTAAGATTTCTCTTTTCTCCTTATTAGTCAGAGAAAGTTACTATTCGTCCATTCAGAAACACAAGTAATACACAGGATCACAAAAGAATTCACTCAGGAGAAGCCATTTTGCTGTCCTAAATGTGGAAAGCAATTCTGTCACAATAGCACTCAGTCAGTCATTTTCCAACCTACTGTATCCTAACAAAGGGTCACGGGGGGTCTGCTGGAGCCAACCCCAGCCAGCACAGGATGCAAGACAGGAACAAACCCCGGGCAGGGCGCCAGCCCACCCCAGACAATACCACTCTTCACAATTTATTTTTGTATAGCCCAAAATCACACAAGAAGTGCTGCAATGGGCTTTAATGGGCCCTGCCTTTTGACAACCCCCCAGCCTTGACTCTCTAAGAAGACATGGAAAAATCATTTTGTAGGGATAAAAATGGAAGAAACCTTGGGAAAGGCAGTTCAAAGAGAGACCCCTTTCCTGGTAGGTTGGGCGTGCAGTGGGTGTCAAAGAGAAGGGGGGCAATACAATACAATACACAGAACACAAGTAATCCTCAATATAATATAATCGTGCGATAGACATTACAAATACAGAGCAGAATTCACAGTAGATGATATCAAATAATACGATTTGGATTTGTTCAGAGTCCTGGAGACCTCGGCCATCAAGCTGCCTCCCCCTATTGGCCATTCCACAGCTGAGACAGCACTGGGCCAGCCCATCCAATGAAAGGACCCCTCTACCTGACGATTCCTGTGATCCTCCATCAGAGATGACTTTATCTTAGACAGGCAGAACAACTTGGCAGGTGGGCCGTGGCATCAAGTGCCACATTTGAGAAGTGAGAAGAGAAACAGAATAGGTGAGGCTTAGTAACAAATTCTAACTATCCTGTTATGTTTTATTGCTAATGACCAACAACAGAGGTGCAGTCTGCACAGTTAATCAGCAGCTCTAGTCAGGGTGTGCTAAACTGAAGTCGTGAGTCTTCAGCTGGGATTTGAATGCTGAGGCCAAATGGGCATCTCTTATAGTAGCAAGCAGACCAGTCCACAGTTTAGGGGCCCTGTAACTAAAAGCTTGACCTCCCATTGTTATCTTATTAATCCTTGGAATTCTAAACAGACCGGCATCTTGAGATCTTAATGTGTGTTCTGGTTTGTAAGTCATGATAAGTTCAGACAAGTAAGCCGAACCTCGGCCATTTAAGGCTTTATATGTTTAAAGGAGGATTTTGAAATCTGCCATTAACTTAACTGGGAGGCAGCATAAGGATTTAAGAACTGGAGTTATGTGTTCATATTTTCTTGTTCTTGTAATAATTCTTGCAGCAGCATTTTGGATTAACTGAAAGCTGAATAAGAACAGTTTGAACATCCACTGAACACCGCATTACAGTAGTCAATCCTACTAGAGATAAATGCATGAATTAATTTCTCAGAATCCTCCTTATTTAGAAAATGCCATAATTTCCAAACATTTTTAAGATGGAAGTAACCTGACAGACAAGTTTGAGATGTGCGCTTTAAATGACATACTCGAGTCAAAGATAACACCAAGATTGTGGGCTGATTCAGTAAAATTAGTGGTGATTCCAACTGAGTTAAATGATGACAAGATATTGTGATCAACGTCATTCGCTCCAATAATTAACATCTCTGTTTTATCCATCCATCCATCCATTGTCTCCCGCTTATCCGAGGTTGGGTCGCGGGGGCAGCAGCTTGAGCAGAGATGCCCAGACTTCCCTCTCCCCGGCCACTTCTTCTAGCTCTTCCGGGAGAATCCCGAGGCGTTCCCAGGCCAGCCAGAAGACATAGTCCCTCCAGTGTGTCCTGGGTCTTCCCCGGGGCCTCCTCCCGGTTAGACGTGCCCGGAACACCTCACCAGGGAGGCTTCCAGGAGTCATCCTGATCAGATGCCCAAGCCACCTCATCTGACTCCTCTCGATGCGGAGGAGCAGCGGCTCTACTCTGAGCCCCTCCCGGATGACTGAGCTTCTCACCCTATCTTTAAGGGAAAGCCCAGACATCCTGTGGAGGAAACTCATTTCAGCCGCTTGTATTCGCGATCTCGTTCTTTCGGTCACTACCCATAGCTCATGACCATAGGTGAGGGTAGGAACATAGATCGACTGGTAAATTGAGAGCTTCGCCTTGTGGCTCAGCACCTTTTTCACCATGACAGACCGATGCAGAGCCAGCATCACTGCGGATGCCGCACCGATCCGCCTGTCGATCTCACGCTCCATTCTTCCCTCACTTGTGAACAAGACCCCGAGATACTTGAACTCCTCTACTTGGGGCAGGATCTCGCTACCAACCCTGAGAAGGCACTCCACCCTTTTCCGGCTGAGGACCATGGTCTTGGATTTGGAGGTGCTGATTCTCATCCCAGGCGCTTCACACTCGGTTGCGAACCGATCCAGAGAGAGCTGAAGATCACGGCATGATGAAGCAAACAGGACAACATCATCTGCAAAAAGCAGTGACCCAATCCTGAGTCCACCAAACTGGACCCCCTCAACACCCTGGCTGCGCCTAGAAATTCTGTCCATAAAAGTTATGAACAGAATCGGTGACAAAGGGCAGCCCTGGCGGAGTCCAACTCTCACTGGAAACGGGTTTGACTTACTGCCGGCAATGCGGACCAAGCTCTGGCACCGATCATACAGGGACTGAACAGCCCTTATCAGGGGGGCCGGTACCCCATACTCTCGGAGTACCCCCCACAGGATTCCCCGAGGGACACGGTCGAATGCCTTTTCCAAGTCCACAAAACACATGTAGACTGGTTGGGCAAACTCCCATGCACCCTCCAGGACCCGGCTAAGGGTATAGAGCTGGTCCACTGTTCCGTGACCAGGAGGAAAACCACACTGTTCATCCTGAATCCGAGGTTCGACTATCCGACGGACCCTCCTCTCCAGGACCCCTGAATAGACTTTTCCAGGGAGGCTGAGGAGTGTGATCCCTCTGTAGTTGGAACACACCCTCCGATCCCCTTTTTTAAAGGGGGGGACCACCACCCCGGTCTGCCAATCCAGAGGCACTGTCCCTGATGTCCATGCGATGTTGCAGAGGCGTGTCAACCAAGACAGTCCTACAACATCCAGAGCCTTGAGGAACTCTGGGCGTATCTCATCCACCCCCGGGGCCCTGCCACCAAGGAGTTTTTTGACCACCTCGGTGACTTCAGTCCCAGAGATGGGGGAGCCCACCTCTGAGTCCCCAGGCTCTGCTTCCTCATTGGAAGGCATGTTAATGGGATTGAGGAGGTCTTCGAAGTACTCCCCCCACCGACCCACAACGTCCTGAGTTGAGGTCAGCAGCGCACCATCCCCACCATATACAGTGTTGACACTGCACTGCTTCCCCTTCCTGAGACGCCGGATGGTGGACCAGAATCTCCTCGAAGCCGTCCGAAAGTCGTTCTCCATGGCCTCCCCAAACTCCTCCCACGCCCGAGTTTTTGCATCAGCAACCACCAAAGCCGCATTCCGCTTGGCCTGCTGGTACCTATCAGCTGCCTCCAGAGTCCCACACGACAAAAGGGTCCTGTAGGACTCCTTCTTCAGCTTGACGGTATCCTTCACCGCCGGTGTCCACCAACGGGTTCAGGGATTGCCGCCACGACAGGCACCGACCACCTTACGGCCACAGCTCCGGTCAGCCGCCTCAACAATAGAGGCATGGAACATGGCCCATTCGGACTCAATGTCCCCCACCTCCCTCGGGATGTGGTCGAAGTTCTGCCGGAGGTAGGAGTTGAAGCTACTTTTGACAGGGGGCTCTGCCAGACGTTCCCAGCAGACGCTCACAACACGTTTGGGCCTACCATGCCTGACCGGCATCCTCCCCCACCATCGAAGCCAACTCACCATCAGGTGATGATCAGTTGACAGCTCTCTTCACCCGAGTGTCCAAGACATGTGACCGCAAGTCCGACGACACGACCACAAAGTCGATCATCGAACTGATTCCTCCCAATCACGCCCTTCCAGGTCTCACTGTCATTGCCCACGTGAGCATTGAAGTCTCCCAGCAGAACGAGGGAGTCCCCAGAAGGTATGCCCTCTAGCACCCCCTCCAGGGACTCCAAAAAGGGTGGGTACTCTGAACTGCTGTTCGGTGCATACGCACAAACAACAGTTAGGACCCGTCCCCCCACCTGAAGGCGGAGGGAGGCTACCCTCTCGTCCACCGGGGTAAACCCCAATGTACAGGCTCCAAGTCGGGGGGCAATAAGTATACCCACTCCCGCTCAGCGCCTCTCACCGGGGGCAACTCCAGAGTGGTACAGAGTCCAGCCGCTCTCAAGGAGATTGGTTCCAGAGTCCAAGCTATGCGTCGAGGTGAGCCCGACTATATCTAGCCGGAACCTCTCAACTTCGCGCACAAGCTCAGGCTCCTTCCCCTTCAGAGAGGTGACATTCCACGTCCCAAGAGCCAGCTTCTGTAGCCGAGGATCGGACCACCAAGGTCCCCGCCTTCGGCCACCACCCAACTCACACTGCACCCGACCTCCTTGGCCCCTCCCATAGGTGGTGAGCCCATGGGAAGGGGGACCCACGTTGCCTCTTCGGGCTGTGCCCGGCCGAGCCCCATGGGTGCAGGCCCGGCCACCAGGCACTCGCCATCGAGCCCCACCTCCAGGCCTGGCTCCAGAGTGGGGCCCCGGTGACCCGCGTCCGGGCAAGGGAAAACGCTGTCCAAAATTGTTTTTCATTATAAGAGGTTTGTTTAACCGGTTAAATCTCTGTTTTATCTGTGTTTAATTCACTAATCCACTCATTTAATTCACTAACACAACTAATTAAAGACAACATCAGAGAACCGTCATTTGGTTTTGATGAAAGGTATAACTGGGTGTCATCTGCATACGAGTGAAAATTAACATGATGTTTCCTAATGAGAGATCCCAGTGGAAACATGAAACGTGAAAACAGTAAAGGTCAGAGTACTGAGCCCTGCGGGACACCATATCTCACTTCTGTGTGTAATGATGGATTCCAAGTGAGCATACTGCCTCTGAGCCTAACGTCATTTTCTAGCCTGTGCAGTGAAATAGAATGGTCAATGGTGTCAAACGCTGTGCTTAAGTCTAACTACAGAATTAGTGGAATTTCCTTCATCAGATGATATCAGAATGTCGTTTACAATGTACATTAGTGCCATTTCTGTACCCGCGTTAAAACTCACAAAGGGAAGAAGCCAAATGACTGCTGTAAATGTGGCAAAGAGTTTTTACAAAGAATTAACCTTTTGACTCACAATAGAATTCAAACAGGGAGAAGCAGTTTGTCTGTAATAAATGTGGCAAACACTTACCTGAGTCACATTTATTGGCCAAATATGCACACACACAAGGAATTTAATTCCAGTTTTGATGACACTCCAAGTGTAAGTTACATGTTTGACATACACACAACACTTAAATCACACACCTGAGATAAGAAAACAAAAAAGCAAGACAGAGGATATATTCATGTTTATTTATTTATTTATTTATTTATTTATTTATTTATACACACTCTGTCTTGCTTTTTTTTTTTTTTTTTTGAGGGGATGGTTTATTATAATGCATATTCAAGTCAAGTTGGGGAGCATGCACTGGTACAGAGTGTTACCGCATCCACTACACGACAAAACAACTTGGGATCCCAGTTGGCAAACACGCAGTCCAGTCCCACCCTCCGGAAATGACCCTCTCTCTGCCGCAGCCAGGAGTTACATGGTTTACCCCTCGGCCTGGTCCAGCCACACGGGTCCCCAGCAATGAGGATCTTACAAGCTGGATCACCCTGGGGAAACGTGCCACATGGCCGTAGTGCTGTAACTGACGCTCCCTCACAATGAAGGTCATGTGCTTCATTTGGGACGCCACAACCAACACAAAGTCAAACCAATGGTACCCAAGGATTTTCTGGAGAGACACAGTACCAAAGGAGTCCAGTCTTCATCTCAGGTCACTGGATAGCGTCCATGTCTCGTAACCATATAGAAAGACAGGAAGCACCAGGACTCTAAAGACTTGGACCTTTGTCCTTTTGCATAGATATCTTGAGCGCCACTCACCCCTTTCCAGCGACTTCATGACCCCCCATGCTCTCCCAATCTGTCTACTGACTTCATAGGACGAGTCACCAGAGACATGAATGTCACTGCCGAGGAAATTAAACCTCTCAATGATGAGGTCGACACTCTCTCCGCAGACAGACACACCTCTGATGGCCATGCCCAAGAGGTCATTAAAGCCCTGGATCAATACATTTTAATTTATGTAACAGTTACATTTAGAGAGTGAAACTTGACAGATGTTTGTTTGTAGTTCATATCTCACTGAGCCTCCATTTGACTCCATCAGGTCCTAGTGGTGTGCTGAACACATCAGCCTGTCTTTATGGTCTCTGAGACTGGAGGAGGTCAGGAGTCCAACTGTACAGCAGGCACTGATGGACATCAGCATCACGACTGGTGACAAGATAGAGATGACAGATAGTTCAGCTGGACATCATCCTATATGACTCCCCAAGCAGACGACATATTAAGAGCCCACCGAGTGTGTCTACTCCAGTAGAACTGACCAGACGGCCTGACATAACAACCTGCACAGCTGTAGACGACTCCACTTTACTGGTCATGTTAGCACACACTGCACTGAGGCTGGCAAGTCTGAACCATTAAATCATTCAGTCAGCTGGGAATTTATTTTGGCAAAGATATTACTGGTAAGGCATTTAATTTTCTTGTTTGTCGTAGGTTTATACTGAAAACTGGTTTATATCAATGTACTTTTCTATAGGATATATATATATATATATATATATATATATATATATATATATATATATATATATATATATATATATATAGTATCTCACCAAAGTGAGTACACCCGTCACATTTTTGTAAATATTTTATTCTATCTTTTCATGTGACAACACTGAAGATATGACACGTTGATAAATGTAAAGTCGTCCGTGTACAGCTTGTATAACAGCATAAACTTGCAGTCCCCTCAAAATAACTCAACACACAGCCATTAATGTCTAAACCGCTGACAACAAAGTGAGTACACCACTAAGTGAGAAATGTCCACAGATGAGAGCAGGTTCACCCTGAGCACATGTGGCAGACATGAAAGGGTCTGGAGAAGCCATGGGGAAAGTTATGCTGCCTGTAACATCATTCAGCATGGCCGGTTTGGTGGTGGGTCAGTGATGGTATATCTGGGGAGGCATATCCATGGAGGGACATACAGACCTCTACAGGCTAGACAACGACACCTTGACTGACATTAGATATTGGGATGAAATCCTTGGACCCATTGTCAGACCCTATGCTGGTTCCTCCTGGTGCACGACAATGCCTGGCCTCATGTGGCGAGATGATGAAGGAATTCTTACCATTGACTAACCCCCCGACCCCACGTTCACTCACCTGAACTCAATCCAATAGAACATCTCTGGGTGGGACAGTATGTTTCAGTCCATCTGACGCCACCAGGTTGCAACTCAGACTGTCCAGGAGCTCAGTGATGCCCTGGTCCAAATCTGGGAGGAGATCCCCTAGAACACCATCCATTGTCTCATTAGAGCATGGCCCTCCAAACACCCCCCCCACCCCCTGACTTTATCAGGCATGCATACAAGCACGTGGGGCTGTATAAACTATTGAGTACAATTGGAGTTGCTGCAATGAAATTCTGGCAAAATGGACTCACCTGCCTGCTGCATCATTTGTTCCCATTGATATTTTGGGTGTCTTTGAGTTCAGCCCCCCCCCCTCTGTCGGTTGATCATTTTCATTTCCATCCTTTCATTCCCCACACATCACCATATCAGTCCATAGCAGCAGAGAGAGCCAGCAGGATTTTTTTTCCCATTGAGATCTCATGTGTTTTCAAAGAGTTCCTTTAAATATTTTTTAGCAGTTATATATATACAGTATATATACACACAGTATATATATATATATATATATATATATATATATATATATATGACATAAACACTGACACACCCTTAATGTCAAGACCTTAGAATAACGAGGTTCTAGCTGTGAGTTATGCTTTTAGAATACTGAGCTTCATAGGTTTTCACTCTCCATTTATCAGGAGTATTTGATCCTTTTCCATTAATTTTGTTCCTATATACACAAGCTGCATTTTCAGTTAAAGACAATGCAAGTTCTGCGGTGGGCTGGCGTCCTGCCCGGGGTTTGTCTCCTGCCTTGTGTCCTGTGTTGGCTGGGATTGGCTCCAGCAGACCCCTGTGACCCTGTAGTTAGGATATAGCGGGTTGGATAATAGATGGAAGGATGGACGGACAATGCAAGTTGTATTGAAAATGTGAGAAGTAAGAGCCTTATTGTTGTAGACTGTGCTTGTAAGTGAACAGTAAAGTCTCCATCAGGACGCTCAGATTCCAAGCTGTGTTGTCCTGTAGGATTACCGGCGAGTCCAGTAAAGTCCAGCAAAGTGCCATTTGTAGTCCATGATGATAAAAGTGGAGGCTCTGCTCAAATCTATCAGTTCTAGTTGTGTTAATACACGAGACGACTGGGCCAGCACAAATGAAACTAAACACTCAGTATTGTCACTGCCAATAACAAAAGTGTATTAATAATGATTCAGTATAAATTGTACAACCATGTCAAGAAATATTTACAATTAACAGTAACAATGGGTCAGTTGAACTGAAAGAAAAATTAATCTTCTTTGTGCATTCTAACAAACAGACTGATCAGGGAATACACTGAAGCACAGCCACGTCTATATATTATATATATAAATATGTAATGAGGATAGACATGTTTGCTGGTAATGTTCAAAAAAGGAAT
Organism: Erpetoichthys calabaricus; assembly: GCF_900747795.2. Taxonomy (NCBI): domain Eukaryota; kingdom Metazoa; phylum Chordata; class Cladistia; order Polypteriformes; family Polypteridae; genus Erpetoichthys; species Erpetoichthys calabaricus. The sequence goes on along the minus strand of NW_026261593.1, from coordinate 1,187,530 downwards.
AAAACTGTACAATGCAGTTATAAAAATTAAAGAAAAAAATGCAGATGGCATGAATTGGCTAAAAACAGATAAGCAGACCATTTCAAATACACAGAACTTAATCAACAAAGTGTCCTTTATTATTGACATCAATAGTTAAATCAAATCTACACAACTCTATTATGTACGGTCACATTCCACTGTCTTGTCCTGCCTCTGATTGGCTCCACCAATATTTCCCAGCCTAATGAGTGTAGCACTCTGTTTTGCCCATCATGCCCACTTGACAGACTCTCTCCCCACCTTACACCCGTCCAGTACCTGCCACCATTATTTCCAGTCCTCAGCTCACATTCACCAATTAGAAAATGTCTGACCTTGACTTATGAATTATTGGTAGTTTCCAGCCTTCTAAGAAAAACTTTAAAAATATACAGTCACAGGCCTTTTTGTGATTTAACCCTTACTATACTAACGTGTACTAGGACACAATGCTTATTTTTATATATGCTCATGATTCTCTTTGAATATATGCAAATCATCAACTTTAAGAATATACTTTTCTATATTTTCCCTCCTTTTGAGGGCCAATAATTTTTATAACCCAGAAGGTGAAAAGGAGGAACCAGCTGTCAGTCTTCTTTGGGCCTTAAACCCGAGACCACTGTCAGTCTTCACAACCTCTGGTTCACCGTTAACCCCTCATGGTGACACTGAGGCCAAACATCTCCCCCCTTTCATAGACTAGAGACGAGTAAAAGACCTCTTACTGGCCAAATCAAGGGAGGTGCACAAGATGTGTCAGTAGTACAAGTATACAGTAGGACAAATATAAGTAGAAGTCGCACAATGTTACAATAACACAATGGATTACAGGTAATCTAAAAATCAATATAAGACAGTTTAGAGCAGCAGCAGCAGATGATTACAGAATCCAGTGTCCTTCCCAGTCTTGTGCAGATGTCCTCCAGTGTGTAATTGTGTGAAATATTGCTATGACCCAGGAACTTTGCAAACCATAGAGGGTCCTCATCCTGGGGAGCGGTTACCAGCACTTCACCCAGGAAGCCTTTAGTTTGCCATCTCTTTTCCCAAAATGTCATCGAGGAGAAAATCAAAATTTGAAGCTACAGATGCTTGTGGTTCAATAACTTGGATATTCATCTGTTTGACAGCAGATCTGGAAATAAGTGATCTGAAAACTGGCAACAGGCAGCAAAACACAAATACAAGACATCCAAGTATAATCAAGAGAATAATGTCTGCTTTTGTTAATAATGCCGTCGTGTGCCCAGGTTGAAATGGAATTAATACCAAAATTTGAAATCCCTTCCTGCATTTTCTTTAATTTCTTTCCTAAGAGCTTTATGCTTGGCCATAACTTGTGTAAAAGATCCACCAGGTGCTGTGTTATTAGGAATAAAAGTGCAACACTCCTCTCCTAACATATGGTGCACTCCTCCTTCTTCTGCCCACAGCCAGTCTAACACCTGCCTATTCTGCTATGTCATGTGACTGGTACCATCCAATTGCTCTCCTAATGCTGATAAGGCGGAGTCAGTACAGCTGATAAATCTCTGCTGATTATAATACAGATAATTAATCCACGCTGTGTGTCTATTAGGCGTAATCCATCCAAATACAGACACAGTCCTGATTTAATTTCATCCCTTGCTTTAAACTCATTTAGAAGTCCTCTAGGTTGACTTATTGTATCTAAGTGAACATTCAACTCAGGCTCATATGCTCTCGTCACTCGCCTCTCTTGGGGATACTCAACTGTAACCTTCTGGATGGCCATCACCATTGTGCACCTCCCTACCCAGTCATGTGGGAGAACATCCAGTAATCCATATTATGAACCACATAACCACCATCTGTCTGCCTAAGGTCTGTCCTGCACATTTACTGCTCTCATGACTAAGGAGGCACACGTCAAGTTCCATGTTTTGGTGCAGTTTCCTCCAAATCTCCACACCGATACCAGACCCTTCCTAGTAAAGCACTTGAACTCCGACTGAGTTATCTTGGTGTGAGAGGGTGGTCTTTACTTTGTGGTTTGCCAAATACCAGAACGTTGTCTACATAGCCCATTTATAGCAGTCATGTTTCTGGGCACACTCTCAGTGCCATTCTCATTTTCCTGTCCAGTTACACTACTTCTGTTGATTCTACTCCCATAATCATTATCACTTTCCAGTCCAGCTGCCATTTCAGTTTTATTGTCCATTGGCCAGTTGCTGCTCTAAAATGTCCCAATGAAAATCTGAGAAGCTAATGGTGGAAAGTCCTCTTGATGCTCCTTCTCCTGGACTTGCTGGGTCATCATCATTCCTGGCAGAAACATCAGGGTCATGAGTGCTGCTGCCAGGTACAGCGCCATCACAGGAGCTCCTTCTTGTCTCATCATCATCAGGTATAGGTTGTCATTGGAGTGACCCCTCAGATGATTTATTGAGAATTTCGATTAATGGTCAATATGCTTTATTATTAATTTTAGTGCTCTTAGCTATGAAGAGCCGAGGCCTGGAGCAGCTTTACAAGGACACCATTAATTTTGTCACAGAGGCCTCTTGCCTGCTTGTCCTTCTCACTTGCCTTGTTTTCAGTTTCTGAGAGTCGAGCTGTGAGCCGAGGTCATCATGATCTCCGAGGAATAAGCAGGCAGATTTTGTTTTGAGAATGCAGGAGCTGAGCTTCTTACTGATAGAAGACGAAACAAACTGCGTGCAGGGCCTTTGTCTGTGTGAGTACAGGGCAGGCTCTCAAGATATCACATAAAATAGATACGCACTTATCTGACATGTAGATTTATTAGAGCAAATCAACAGTTTAAGCAATAAAATTAAAATCCAATGTGTTATGATGTTAGTTAGTTTGAGCACATAGGGGATTAAGAGTTGATTGTTGAAAGTTAGGGACATTTTCATGAACATGTGCCATGACGTAAGCAGTAGCTTGGCCTCTGTCAGACCACCGGGCAGCGGCGTGCCATGACTTAAGAGCGCTGCTGTCTGTGTTCATGGGCTTTTATATTAGCACACACATACAGTATATGTTTTACAGTAGCATTTAAGTTTATATGGCAATGTTTCTTTATAAAGCTTAGTGATAATAATAATAAGATATAGTAGCACATATGAGTGAGCTTAAAGAATCAATTGTTAAAGGTTTGTGTTTTTCCTTCTTTCAAGTATGAAGCTCCGTGTCAAGGTCTCTGCAGCTTGGTCTTCATCAGTGAAGCTGTGTGCTGCCATTCACTGGCACAGTCACCTATCATGTCAGCCTTACAGGACACTAGTGCAACAAGCAATCATTTACTGAATTATTTATTAAGCAGTCCAGTTTTCATATTTGGGTCCTTCTGATCCCAACTTAATTGTTAATCATTGAATTGTTAAGAATTGATAAACTGAAAGGCCATCGATCTTTAACAGCTCAGGATTAGGCCTGAGAATGAAGGGAGGTGTAGTCAGGTGATGCTCACCTCTGGATGGCAAATCTGTCCTTCAAACCAAAGTGGTTGTAATGAGAAGAAGGGTTGGGTAGAAGATTATTATGGGATGTCTATGTGGGCAAAGGTATTGTTATGAGATGGTCTGGAACACCAAGTGATTGTTATGAGAAAAGGTGCTGAATGAGGTCATCATCATGAGAAACCGTGTAAAGTAGATGATAGGAAACTAATGTAAGAGGGGGGCATTTTGTGAGTAGAACTGTAATATATGTGGGGCTCACTGAACACTCAGGGCTCACTTCATGAACTGTGCAATTGTTGTCTATGTTGTGCAATAAAGTCTATCAACTGACTGCCTTTCTGAAGACTCTGCTAGTTTTTTCTGAAGATTTCTCCACAACAGATTCTGTAGCACTTCCTCCTGGACTTGATTAGTCTTCAAGGGCTGATCTGTGTTATTTGTTGTCAGGAACATCGTCAGCAACATCTTCTGATGGAGAATCATGGTGGCTGACATGAGCGGCCCCTGGGACTGCAGTACAGTAGTTCAGATGATACCAGGTCGAGCTTCCCTTCACTTGGACAGCAGTTGGAGTTACCCGTTCAATTTCATATGGACCTTCGCGTCTTGCCTCGTTCCATTTCCTTTAGAACACTCTCAGGAAAACTTAATCCTCAGACTTGATCACACTTGTGGGCTCCTCAGCTGGTTCAGGCTCTCAATTCTTCTCCTGCAAATAGAAAGTTTGATGGACAGCAGTTAAGTGCTTCATGTAATTTTAATTTCTAATTACAGCTGTTCTAATGATGGCCCCTTATAAGGCTCCCTGTAAACAGGCCTAGGCATCGGACGGCCAGTAATCACTTCATGTGCTGTTAGATGTGTTACTCTGATAGTTTGTATGTGATAGCTCATTAAAGCAAGTGGAAGAGCATCTAACCAGTTAATCTTCACTGTGGCACAAATCTTATTTATCTTTGTCTTCAATGCCCCATTTGTTCCACCATTCCTTATGATTGTTGATGGTACCCACAGCCAAGTCTCAGTTTAACACCCAATGCCTGCTAGACGTGTTTCTCTGCTTTCTGAACAAATGCTGAGCCGTTGTCTGAGCTTATTACTGATGGAATGCCAATCGTTGGTCTGACCTCCCTAGTTAAACATTTCACAACTGTAGCTGCTCCTTGATCTGGTTACCTCCATCCATCTGCTAAACTTGTCTATTATTACAGCAGGTATCTCTGTTTTCACACCGTTCTTAGCATATCCACACAGTCCATTAGCAGGTGTCTAAATGGGCCCTCTGGTGTTGCTATGTGTCCTAATGGAGTAGTAATTCACTTTCTCACATTGTGTTTGGCACAAATAATGCATTCTGATGAAAATTTATCAACAGTAGCTTTCAAATGAGGACACCAACATCCTTCATTTTTAATCCTCTTAACAATTTCCCCCACTGCTCAATGGTCAACCCCATGTGCATCCGTTATTAGAAGATTTAGCAACACGGAAGGAGCAACAATTAGGCCATCGCTAGAGCGCCATAATCCTTGCTCATCCTTCTTTGCACCTCTTTGATTCCTGTTCATACAGTCCTGCTCTCTCCTGCATGTCACTTATGTCTCTTTCAGTGACGCCAGGCTCAATAATCACAAGTGGTGCTAATATAGGAATTGGTGTTTCAGAAACTCGTCTGTCTACCTCATCTGCCATGTTATTCCCTTCACTTACAAGTTCATTGCCTTACTGGTGTGCTTGACATTTGATCACCGCTAACGTAGCAGGCACCATCATAGCCCTGATCAGTTCTTCAATCTTCTCACAATGCTGTATAGGTGATCCATCACTTTTCCTAAACCCTCGCTGTTTCCAAACTGACCCCTAAAGAGTGACGTACTCCATGGGCATAGGCTGAGTCTGTGAAGACTTTCACCATTTTATTCATCCCCAGCTTGTAAGCTTCAGTCTGTGCTTTTAGTTCAGCTAGTTGGGCAGAGCAGGGCTCTTTACAGCCTTGTGACACAAACACTTTAAATTGTCACTCTTTGTCCTTTCTACAATTCCAAATCCTCCATGGTTTCCTACCTGATCCCTATAACATGAGCCATCTATAAAACACGTGTGATCAGCGTTCTGTAGAGGCACAGACTCCAAGTCCAGACGTAGCCTGGTGATAACTAATGACTCTGCTATACGCTCATGAGGCTCACCTTCCACGGGCACAAACTCTGCCATGTTTAGTGTGTCACACCTTTGGATGACACATCAGGATACGTCAGCAACTGAAAAGCAGATATCAGTCTAGCTGGAGTCAAAACAAATCTGCTCTGATTTATTAGTTCAACAATCTTGTGATGGGCGTAAATGATAACCAGTGTTATAGTGGAGGCTTTATCACTGGCATATTGGACCACTGCTAAACCCTGAAAGTAAGGTGGGTATCCTTGTGCCACACTGACCAGCTTAGAGCATGTCTCTTACATGTCTCTTACATCAACACAGCAGTGGCATAGCCTGAGTGGGCATTGCCCAGGTACACCAGAAGAGGCCTGTCCTAGTTAGGTGAGGCCAATGCTGGCACTGACTGCATCTCCTGCTTAACAGAGTCAAATGCCACGTTAGCATCAATCGTCCATTCCAAGTGATTTCTCAGATTGTGTAACCCTGCAGTTCTCATGATGTCTCTCTGTTTTCAAAGCATACTCTGGACTCCAGTCTGAGCTAAAACCAGTCATCCTTAAGAACGTCACCATCTGTCCCACGGTCGTTGGCTTAGGTGCCTTGCTTATCCCTCCCAGTTGCGGTGGAGCTATTGCTTTACTGCCTTGTGTGATAATCCTTCCTAAATACTCAGCCTCAGGTTCACAGTACTGCAGTTTAGCCTTTGAGACTTTATGTCCCCCTTCTGTGAGTTTCTCAAGCACTTTTATTGAATCTGCATGGCTTTGTTCCAATGATGCCAAGCAAAGCAGCAAATCATCCGCATACTGAATCAATGCACCATCCAGAATCAAGTCCTCCAGGTCAGTTTAAAGAACCTGATTAAAAACATGTGAGGTGTGTTTGAACCCCTGTGTCATCCTCGTAAAAGTCTGTTACTTCTTCTTATACGTAAAAGCAAACAGCGGCTGGCAGGCCTCAGCCAGTGGAATGATGAAAAACGCTGAGCATAAATCAGTGAGTGAAGAGCGTTTTGTACTCTCAGGAATGTCTGTGAGCGACGCGTGGGGTTAGGGATCTCTGCTGGCCAGTCCTGTACTCCCTCGTTCACCGCTCTTAGGTCATCTACTAACCTCCACTTTGATTTATCACCTTTCCAGACATGGAGCAGTCTCGTGTTACAAACGCTTTGTGTCTCTTTTAACACTCCTGCATGTAAAGCCCTGTTATCGTGCTCTCTATGCCTTCCTCTGCCTCAGCTTTAAGAGGGGCTTGCACCCAGGCTTCACCGTCACTTCCACTGGACTGGCTCAACTACTAGGCCCACATCCGTGTCATGTGCAGACCACAGCTCGGTCAGGACTGCTCCTCCATGTCAAGCCTTAGCAGTTCTTGTTTTGTTTCATGCATTTCTAACTGTCGAGATGCTGGCAGTTCCACTACTTTGGGCACACCTTCCATGCCAGCTGCCTACTAAATTCTTATGTATTTATTATCCTCTGATTGATTAATCATTAAGTTATCTGTCAGGCTCCATCATGCTCGCTCTGCGCTCTTCATCACAGGCCCTAAGTCTTTGCTCTCAAATCCCTCAGCTACTAGCAGAGTCACGTGTGGCACAGCAGAAGGGTTTCTGAACCATTTCTTAGTGAATTTGTTTTGATTTATCTGTATAGCAGCTCCCTGTTTGCTGATTATCACATAGCGTGTGACAAGAAGGACATTCTGAGGAGCAGTTTCAGAGAGCCATCTCCACTCCAACTGGCCATCGCCTCAATTATCATAAATCATCGTGCAGTGAGGCTCCAGTTTAGGTTTCCTGGCCTCTGGTAATTTCATTTCAATAAATGGTCCCCATTCTTACCAGAGATCAGCTCCAGCCTGACTGATGGAGTAAGGTGGCTTGTCCTCTGCCAAGTAAACTGTTGTCACAATGGTTTGCAATGTCATTTTTATCTGACTGCCATTTGGAACAATGCATACCTCGTCTGGGGTACACCAGATAGTCATATTCAACTTACACAGTGCATCTCTTCCCAGTTTATTTTACACGTGAACAGTCTGGCAATTCTAGTTATTTTATCGTGTACGTGCAGACTGGAGCTATCAGAGGAATTAATTATGTTTGTCCCAGAATCCTACCATCTTAACATGTTGACCAGACGTTAGAAGGTGCATCACATCTCTCCTGTTGACACATGTAGAAGTGGCTCCAGTATCTACCATTACAGGAATGCCATTTCTTTTAACTTCAATAGTTGTTACTGGCTCTGTGTCTGCACCCCCCGTTAACATCGGATATTGACCTTCCCAAGTAGGATTCTATGGCCCCCCCTAAAAGTCCTGATTAAATCCCAGCCAAGCACTGGTGGGCCCTGAAGCAGCCTGCTGCTGACTCCAGTTTGCCTGACTGAAATTCTGCTGGGAATTAGACTGGCGATTTTGATTATTCTGGGCTGACTGATTACCCTGTGCCCATGGGTTTACCTGCAGTTTCTCCTGTTATGTCCCAGAAGGCCACATCCCCAACAGACACCAGGTGGTCCTTGTAGTGGCTTAGAATTTCCACCATGTTGTTGTCCCTTTCCCCAACCAGGTTGCTGGACATATATATTAACAGGGGTCAGAGCTGGTGCTGCTGGGGGTGTTCTGTCAGATACCACGGGCGCCATTACTAAGTGTCCCTCTGCTGTATTCATTTCTGGAGCACAGACCACTAGAGCCTGTGTTTTCCTTTTGTGTTTCTGCGTCAGCTCCCCCTGCTGGAGGTGAGTCAGCTTTCTTTGGACCCATATTTCCCGGTGACTTGACTTGTTCTCGTCTCTGTGATTTTGTCCACAGGATTAGCCACGTAATCACAGAACTCCCTGCATGACTTGGTCTCTCGGCCCACAGTGTCCTCCAGCCTGCGTCTGATCAGCTCAGGTAATGCAGTTCTCACTGTCCTTCTGAACAGAGCAGTCATCATTGGGTGCCCCTCCAGATCTTTTTCTGTTTCTAGTTTGCACCTTCTGTCCACAAACGCAATTGGCTCCCTTTTTAGCATTTTTGAGTCAAATTTCAGTGGATATTCCTCTCTGTGGACCCTCCATGTGTTGGAACAATAAGAATCAAAAGAGTCCGCATCGTACATAGTGGGGTCTGTAACTGTAGCCAGAGTTGATTTTCCTAGTAGGTGCTCCATTTGGCTGGTGCCCCCTATCCTCGACAACAGTGCTTTCATATTCTCTACAGTCAGCAGCTTCCCCATCGTCCACCAATAATCTCCCCCCCACCACCACCCCCCAGGTCCTCCAGGTTCTGCGTTCCCCATGGTGTGTACTGAGCTCTGTCTCCTTTTATCAATACTGGTAATTGCAATTTACTGACTCCCGGGATTTCTACACCATTTTAGTTTAAATTACCTCTACTCAAATTCCCAGCACTCCCCCCTGCACTCTGCAGTTCACCTGTGTGAAGGTCCATGCCAAGTAACCCTCTCCATTCTGCCCTTCTCTTTATTTCTTTCCCTAATTCCACAGCACAAGTCACTCCTCCTGGTGACCCCCAGCATGGCGGCTGTTTATTTCTTAATTCCCTTTTAAACTCCTCTACAAATGGATTTGTTAGCTGGGGCCTTTGACATTGTGGTCCTCTTTCTCTATCCTTCCATCTTATCATATTTTTTATCAGACCGTCCTGCTGCTCACTGTTTTCATTCTCTCTTATTTCATCTCTTACTATTTACTCATCTTCTTCCTCCCAATCATCTGAGTCTTCTGCTACTAACCCTTCCTCCTCATCATTTATTTCAAGTTCACTCCATCTTTAGGGCTTTCTCCTCCTTATTGATTTACTTCTTTGTATTCTGCTTATCGTGACAGGTGTGCAGGGCCTCAGTCTCCTTCCACTTGTTGATGCTCGCCCTTCTTTTTGCTTACCTCCTTCTAATCTCATTGCTCTATCTAGTTTCCTCATCTGGAAATTCACAGGGGGCGGCACGGTGGCGCAGTGGGTAGTGCTGCTGCCTCGCAGTTGGGAGACCTGGGGACCCGGATTTGCTTCTCAGGCCCTCCCTGCGTGGAGTTTGCATGTTCTCCCCGTGACTGCGTGGGTTTCCTCCCACAGTCCAAAGACATGCTGGTTAGGTGGAATGGTGATTCTAAATTGGCCCTAGTGTGTGCTTGGTGTGTGGGTGTGTTTGTGGGTGTCCTGCAGTGGGTTGGCACCCTGCCCGGGATTGGTTCCTGTGTTGGCTGGGATTGGCTCCAGCAGACTCCCGTGACCCTGTGTTTGGATTCAGCGGGTTGGAAAATGGATGGATGGAAATTCACAGGGAGTTTCTATAATCTTACATTTTTCCTATAATATGCCCCTCCGTTAGCCCTCCTCACATTCTCTTAATATCGCTCCAGTTTTCTGCTAGCGGTCCAATATATCGCTCATGTCTTTATAATCTGCCGCCCTCTGTGTGCTTCCCCCTATCATCTCCTCATAATCTGAATCCTCCTCTGTCTCTTTGTCTACCTCTGCTTTTTGACAATCGCTGTTCCCTTGCCAGTATCTGTCCTTTTTAAACTCTGCCTTTCTCCCCCGTTTGGGGGTCCTTTTCTGTTTTTCTCCCCATATTGTTTCCTCACTGCTAGTCTTTATCAGCAGTTCTGTGTCTGCTCTCTGCCATCTCTGTCTGTGTTTCCTGCTCCTCCTCTCACTCGCCAGCTTCACTCGTCCTGTAATGTTCACTTTCACTGTCATTAATGGACATTCTAATGCAGCATCTGCCCCCCCCCGCCTCCTCGCTGTCCTCCTCTAGCAGCTCTCTGATTTTATCAGCGCTGCTTCTCTCTTTGATGCTTCACCCAACTACATTTACATCATCTCCAGTTCTGACTTTCTTTACTTCTGCCTTTTTCTGCTCGTGTCTTTTTATTTATAATTATGAATACGCTCTTGCATATCTTTACACACTGCCATGTTAAATGATCCCAGTTTAGACCACTCAGCACCAAGACTTCTCACTCTTTTATGTCACTTTTTGTGACAGCTCTATGTGTTTTATTTATGCCATGTGATTTTTCATCCCAAGACCTCAACGGGCGCCTGACCCTCCGCCATTGCTATTCCCTGCAGTCACAGACTCCATGTTACAAGCTTTAGTGTTGGATTTTTGCTCAAATCTGGTTTTGTTTTTCACAGAATTCGCCATATGTTGTTTCCTGGCACTCCAGGTCTTCAGATGATTTGTTGAGAATTTCAATTAAGGATCAATATGCTTTATTATTAGTTTTAGTGATCTTAGCTATGAAAAGTCAAGGCCTGAGGCAGCTTTAAAAAGACACCATTTATTTGGCACAAAGGCCCTGGTCTGCCTGCTTTATCACTTGATGCGTTTTGAACTTCTGTGGCTCAAGGATGTCATGTTCTCTGAAGAAGCAAGAAGGCAGATTTTATTTTAGGAACACAGGGGCTGAGCGTCTCACTGACAGAAGACGAAACAAACTGCATGCTGGGCCTTTGTGTGTGTGAGTACAGGGCAGGCTGTCAAGGTAGAACATAAAATATATAAGAAATTAAATGGCATTTAGATTTATTAGGGCTCATCAATACCTTAGGCAATAAAATTACAATAAAATACATTATGATATCTAGTTAGTGTGAGCTACATAGGGGCTTAAGAGTTGATTACTGAAGGTGAAGGACCTTTACCTGCACTTAGATGTCAATGAAGTAAGCAGCAGCTTAGCCGTGTCAGACGAGGGTACAACTTAACAGCACCGCTGTCTGCATTCCATCCATCTATTATTCAACCCGCTATATCCTAACTACAGGGTTACGGGGGTCTGCTGGAGCCAATCCCAGCCAACACAGGGCACAAGGCAGGAAACAAACCCCGGGCAGGACGCCAGCCCACCACAGGACACACACACACACACACACCAAGCACACACTAGGGACAATTTAGAATCACCAATGCACCTAACCTGCATGTCTTTGGACTGTGGGAGGAAACCCACGCAGACACGGGGAGAACATGCAAACTCCACACAGGGAGGACCTGGCAGACGAACCCTGATCTCCTAACTGTGAGGCAGCAGCGCTAGCACTGTGGCACCATGCCGCCCTGTGTTTAAATAGCTCTACACTAATCTATTGTTCCCGCTATCTGCTCACTCACACCTCCTGCCTCTCCAGACTGCACTACTAATGATGGAATGACAGTGATGTCCTACAGGAATTTTGCCTGAGCTCTCAAAGCCCTAACTTTAATCCAAGGCAGTAATGTCAGGTCTTGCACTTGGAGTCAATTCTTTCACTGATGAACTTTAATGGACGCAGCACAGAGGGGTCTCAGCACAATAAAGATTCAGCACACCTCCCCCTGACACACTTTCTCTCAAGCACCACATCCCCCTTTTACAGCCTTCTGCACTCAGCTGGCCCAGGACTTTCTGTCAACCCGCTCCCTCATCTGATTCCCAGCATTCCACTGTCTTGTCCTGCCTCTGATTGGCTCCACCAATATTTCCCAGTCTAATGAACGCAGCACTCTGTTCTGTCCATCATGCCCACTTGACAGGCCCTCTCCCCACCTTACACCCATCCAGTACCTGCCATCATTATTTCCAGTCCTCAGCTAACATTCACCACATAAAAGGGGGGGTTTGCCTGTCAGCCCCTCCCTGCATACCTGACGTTGACTTATGAAGTATTGCTGGTTTCCAGCTTGCTAAGAAAAAAAATTAAAATATACAGTCACAGGCCTTTTTGTGATTTAACCCTCACTATTCTAATGTGCACCAGGATATGATGCTTATTTTCATATATGCTCATGATTCTCTATAAATATATGCAAATTATTAACTTAAAGATTATACTTTTCCGTATTTTTATAGTCTTACCCTGCAGAAGGAGATGCCTTGAAAGCTTGAATATTGTAATCTTTTCAGTTAGCCAATAAAAGGTGTAATTTTTTCATCATTTCTCATTGTATCCAAATCATTTATATATATATATATATATATATATATATATACATATATATATATATATATATATATATATATATATATATATATATATATATATATATATATACTGTATACATATCTGGAACAGACCTCTCGTTTTAAGAATGATTTGTGTTGCACTGTCCTCCATCGCCCTGAAGATGGCACTGCTGTGTTATAAATGAACTCAGTAAAGCCGGACTCCATCAGATTTTTAAAATGTGTATCGCCACCTCAACTTAGTTGTCATCACTCAGATTTTCACGACAGGCTCAGTGCAGTTCCTTATTTAGAAACGTATTTCTTTTCAGAGTATTTATCAGTTTCTTTGTCCCTGTTTCAGGCCCTTAGACCCCCAGTGTTCTCAGGGGTGCGCAGGTGAAGCCTCAGGCCTGGCAGTCTACAGCCTTTTAAAGTGACCCAATGGCTCATCTTTGTGATTCAGTTTTTAGAGGAGCCATCGTGATTGACATAAATCTCTTGTCTTAGTTCTCTACGATATGATTTAGCTCCTTCAAGAAAAACTGGAAATGCATGAACAGTCATTTGTGTTCCTGCTTTGAGTGTTAAATATTTGATTTATGGCGTCTTTAATGCTGTCTCTCAGTGGCTGTGCTGTACGACTCTGATGACTTGCGTTCTTCAGGCAGGTTCAGTTTTCAGGTCCCGCTCTGGTGCGCCCCCCTGTGGCTGCAGATGTTTATCGGCCCTAAATTATTCTTTTAATAGGACTCTTACATTAAGCTGTTCCTGTTCTTGTACCGCGATGAAGCAGAGACAACACGGCTGATGGATCATTAGGTAGACGTTAAAGGTTCACCTGGTAAAAAATACCAAAGGCAGGAAAGAAGGAAAACCAAAACCAAAGGGAGAAAGCAATGCATAGTCAGAGACTTGTAGTCAAATATACTGAGAAACAAACAAACAAATAAATAAAGTAAAATAAACCTGTGTGATAAAAAGTATCATTGTGCAAGATTAATTGTGTAATAACACTCCTTAAGAAATCCATTAAGTTAGATATCAAGTTGAATAAAATGGCCACCGTCGCACTGTTCACAATGCTGATCACAAACTCCGGGGACACCGAGCTACAAAATGGTGGTGCTGATCCAAAAACACTATCTTGTAAAGATATTAGACAATTTAAATTTGTGATACAGGCGTCTCACTAATATATTCAATGGGACAAAAGTTTTTCCAATTAAAAAACAAACAAATGCTCTGGAAGCTTTATCTTGTGTCAGATGCATTTACAGGATATCCTCTGGGAAAGAAAGTAATAAAAACACTGAATTCATAACAGATACCTCCTAGCTGAGTTTTATTTTTCTGCTACAGATTGATCATGCTAAATTTTCACTGAATGAAGTTAGAATTTAGATGCATAACTATTATTTTTAGTATTTGGTTCTTTTTTGAGTTTCTGATTATATATGCCATTATTTACTACATTTACATTCCTTTTATTTATTTCGCTCACTCCCTCCGAGGTGATTTACAACTTTTGAGATACAATTAGCTCCATTTCTTTAGTACTCGGGTGTTGTACCGTGTTAGCCATTATGGATGTAGTGAGAAGTCAAGCAAAATGACCCCTTTTACTGGCTAACTAAAAGATTACAATATGCAGGCTTTCGAGGCAACTCAGGTCCCTTCTTCAGGCAAGATGTAATCATTAAGATTAAGATTTCAATAAACTGAAAAAATAACAAACAAAAAAACAATAAAATCTTCTTTCCAAAGGCTTTACACTCTACAATCCTTCTGCAATATAAACAAGAAAAACAAGAACAATCCTAGCAGGTTTAAAGAAAATTAAGCACCAGCAGCAAAGACTCTCCTTAATGTGAGAGACAGAGCAGGACTATCATCCAGTACTGGAAGTGACCGACCCTAAACTGAAGCCCCCCGTTTGAGTGGCTTAAATGCCCTACACGTGTCCCGCCTGATGGTGCGCGCGCCTCACTTTAAATCTTGGATAGTTGGCCGCGCGTGCCCGCTCACATCCTTCCGAGCCGCCAGCCCTTTGCGCGTTCGCGTATCCTCCAGACTGCCGCTGCCCGCTCAGTTCGCTTTTCGCAAGCAGCACAATGTCCTCCACTTTCAGCGGCCCATATCTCTGTTATCTCTGCAAGCACATAGGCGCTGGAGACGTTGGCCGTAGGTACTTCCATCCTCTTATGCAGATGCAGCTTTACGAAAGTTTATGAACACGTTGAAAATACCCAGCTTTCAGTAAATAGCGCCATTTTATTTAAACCTTTTAAGTTTGTATGCGGGCGGCATGGTGGCGCAGTGAAAGGTGCCAGTTAGGAGGCCCGGGTTCGCTTCCTTGCGTGGAGTTTGAATGTTCTCCCCGTGTCTGTCTGGGTTTCCTCCGGGTACTCCGGTTTCCTCCCACAGTCCAAAGACATGCAGGTTAGGTGCATTGGCGATTCTAAATTGTCCGTGGTGTGTGTGGGTGTGTGCGCCCTGCGGTGGGCTGGCACCTTGCCCGGGGTTTGTTTCCTGCCTTGTGCCCTGTGTTGGCAGGGATTGGCTCCTGTATTTAGGATATAGCGGGTTGGATAATGGATGGATGGACATTTGTATGCATAGCCCTATTTGCCCGTTTTCGTTTTTTTTCTTTCTTCAGTAATATTTCAGTAAACCCGGAGCTTGTCAGTTCAAATCCTGGTACTGACACCACTGTGTGACCCTGAGGAAGTCACGTCACCTGCCTGTGCTGCAAAAAACAAAAGTAATGTAACAAATTGTACCTCAGATGTTGTAAGTTGGTGGAATAAAGGCATTAGTCA